>NW_020230410.1:217500-325000 GCF_003227715.2 Harpegnathos saltator
TGCATGCGATCTCGAACTAACCGCTTTTCCGTATCCGGTTGCTGCGGTCCGTGGACGATTGGAGTTAGCTCGCCGAGAGTGATCGTAGAAGTTGCAAACGCCTACACGCACACGTACACACAGCACACACACACACGCACACACACACACACACACCACACATACATGACAGACCGACAGCAACGCATTTGTGTGCTCTCTTTCGTCGTTTACACGTAAACGATTGCGATATGTTATATATGATTGCGACATCAGTTCTTTCCTTTTGTCTTTTTCCCTTCTGCGGAAAACGACGGAAGTATCGAAAAGTTAACTAATCCGAAAGAATTCACTTTCTCTGGCTGGAGAATAGTCTTGAATAATAGTTTTCGCGTGATTTTCTGCTAGTTTACTGCTACGTTCGCAACTTCACGCTCGATGGATTTTATTTCTTGTAAAGATCAGCGCGATAGCGCGCCATATTCATCGGTCGGGAGGGAAGAAAAGGAAAAAACACGCCGTTGTGTGCAATTATACGGAGCGACGGATACGTTTCGTCGCGTTCGTTCGCCGCGTAAAGTAAGTATAGACGAGCGGAAATGATCGCGGCGCGCATTACGGTGTCGAAATATCTATGACGCGGTGTATCCGAGCTCACTTTTCCACGCGTGACATCGCGCGTATAATCCAACCGCACGGTTAACCCGTGTCACGTTGTTAGTTTTGAATTAAAACCTGTACGAACATCGCGAAAGTAGGACATATCCGGTCCCGCCCTTCGCGACATTACCTGATCCGCTCGAAAGGGACAAAGAGGCGATACGCAGGCGAGAAGGAGGATAAGAAGCGGGAAAAATAAAAAAATAAAAAAGCGGAAAAGCGGGGGGGGAGAGAGAGAGAGAGAGAGAGAGATATAGGGAGAAAGACCGCGGAAAACGCACGTGAAATTTCATGAGAGAGGACATGCTGGCCTCGTGACGTGATTCGCGCCGTCAATTGTGCAATGGGATTGACATTACGAATGCAGGGAATTTCCGCGCGGTGGGTGACGATAAATTTTTTACGGCCTTCCGTCCGTCGCCGCGTTTTTTCCCCTCGCGAGAGCCGGTGCAGGCTCGATCGTCGGTCGTTACTTGAATCCCGCGCGACTATTACGTTTATCGATGGGAACAAAAAAAGAGAGAGAGAGAGAGAGAGAGAGAGAGAGAGAGAGAGAAAGAGGGAGAGAGAGGAGAGAAGTACATATTTGTCGCGGGGATCGGCCTGACCGACGATAGACGGTGTACAACCGTTCCTTTTTACACTTTTATGTCGCATTTAATTCGAATTCAGTTTGCCGTCGGTGTTGATTCGAGTCAGATTCGATAACAGTTACATTAGCGCCGTTACTTGTTTGCCGAGCGGCGTTGGTGCTGTAAACAACTGTCAATGCAACGGTCTCTCGGTACGTTGAACGTGCGCCGGGCGGTTCAGAGTGTATCGCAGGAGGAGAGATGGTCACACGCGATAACGCGCAAGAGAAATTTCCCTTCCATTTGTTATTTTTCACTTTGTGTGTCCGTGTGTTTTTTAGACAAATGTTCAAAGTTCCGACGCGCGCGCGGGCAGAATTGGTATAATTTCCTTCCGTAATTGTGCGACTGTTTGCACGAGAAACAACGTTTCGCGGTAAGCGAAACAAACGTCCCCTCGGCCGACGGCGACGAGCTTGCTTACGAATAATAAGAGAAACGCGCTGTAATCTCCGTGTACGGAGAGCTTAGCGGACGAATCGCGCGGCCCTTAAATTACTGACCGCCGCGCATGAAATCGCGAATCGCCGGTGCGTGGAGAAATTATCTCGACACATCGAACTGTGACGTGCGCGATTACTCTCGGTCGAGCGATACTCCGTATAGCGTCCTCGATCCGCAGATGCGCCGCGCTGTCGTCTGACAGGATACGCATCCTAGCCGACCGTGAATGACTACCGTGAATGACTACTACTACTATTACTGTTGCTGCTGTTACTACTACTACTACTACTACTACTACTACTGCCACCACCACCACCACCACCACCACCACCACCACCACCACCACCACCACCACTACCATCAGAGCGGCTACTCGAAGCGATATCCCGGAATGCCGGCGCCGTCGCCGCCGCGGAACAGCTTCTGCTTCGCAGCGATAACAGCGTGATTCGCGCGAACGAATCGTGAGTATGAGTTCCCGGAGGAAATAAATCATTGTACAATTTAGCCGTTTAAAGCGCCAATGAAGGGAAACGAAGGGTGGGAAGAGCAGTCGCGTTAGTCTCTGAGAGAGAAGAGAGAGAGAGAGAGAGAGAGAGAGAGAGGGGGGAGATAAAGAAATAGAGAAAAAAGGCTCCCTTCGCGGTGGGAAGTGCCACGAAGGGAGAAATCATGTTTTTTCAGCGGTTTCGGGTTTCAATTGCACGAGCAAAACTTAAAATAATTCGATAAGAGCCGGAATGTGGGAGGGCAGAATTAGAGGGAAAAGAAATAGCGTGTGCGCCTGGGCGAAAGGCAAGAAGCGGAAATTCGGGAAGCGGCCATTGCGGTAAAAACGCGTATCGCGCACGAGAAGAGAAGCAAGAAGTAAGACCGTTGAACATTGATCGATAATTGATACGTTGGTGCGCGAGCGCGCGTTTATTAGCGCGCGTCAGCGTCTCCTCTAACGCGAGTCGCGATAGCGAGAGCCGATTTACATATACTCGCCGATAACGTCGCATACTTGAGCGTGGCGCGTTAGAGCTGTAATCACGTATAATTAACCCGCGTGCACGCGTGCGTGCGTGCGAGCGAGCGGGCGGGCGGGCGGGCGGGCGGGCAGGCTCGCGGGAACGCCTCCTGATCATTCCGCCGGTGCTTTTAATTTGCACTCGTTTTAAGGGGGAATCGCCTCGGCACGCAACGAGATTTTATCCGCAATTTGTCAGAGTATACAGATTCCGAGCAGCCGCGCGCTTTGTATTGGTTAGATTAACAGGCGGATAATTGGAATGCGCCGCGCGACTCGCGTGATACGCGCGCTCGCTCTTTGATCGCGGCCCGCGCTTTTTATTCACTTCGCTCGGGATAAGCGCGTCTCGCGGTTGAGGAAATCGCCGCGCCGCGCGAGCGGCTGTTGTCCGCCAGATTTATTATATCCGGTCCCGTCGCGTATGCAAATCACCGCGCGACACTCGCGCGCTGCTTGTACTATTATTGCTTATACTCGCGAGCTCGCTATGGCGCGCGCGTAAAATTCGCAACGGGGCGCAATACGGCATTTTCATAGAAAAAACGTATTCTCGCCCCGGCGAGCGTACTTGGTTTTATCGCCCGTCTCGATTCACCCGGCGCGTTTCATTACACCTCTCCTCTTGCGCCGGAAAAAATATCTTACCGCGGGCAAACTACGACGCGCAGCATTCCCGGTATAATAACCCGGTATAATAACCCGGAGATTTGCATTCGCGCGCCAGCAGCCGGTCGTCTCTGCATTAGAAGGGAAACACTTTTCTATTCGCGTTAATAAGCAAGATCTGCGAGTGCTCTCTCTCTCTCTCTCTCTCTCTCTCTCTCTCTCTCTCGGTGTAACGGGCCGTGTAATAACGTGGGCGTTCGGCGAACGGATTGAATTCGCGGTGTCGCGTCGCGCGCGCGGGCGGTTGCTATTCTTCGCACGCGATCGTCTCTTTAGTCGCGACGCCCGATAACGATGGACTCGTCGGCGAATAATAATCGGCCGCCCGAGGCGCGGTACTATGTTCCTCATATTAAACGATAAATTACAAGCGATCAGTCATACTTCTTGCCGCGAAGGACCATCGGCGTCATCGTGACTCCGTGTATTTTCGGGCGATTAAAAGCGCCGACGGTGAGAGAGGCGCGGGGGGAGCAAAGGGGAGTACATATGGCTTATTTGTGCGCGGCGACGCAGTGTCAGATATAAATACCTGTATTATAATGCGGTCGTTACGTACGTACGTACGTATGTACGTACGTACGTGTCCCCCAACCAAAGTCAGCGCTTGCATGCGCGGGATGCCGCGCCACGTAAGGTGAAAACGGGTCAAGAGGATGCCGAGCATAAGAAAGTTAATACCGCATATGTCGCAGCTTGCTGAGCGTGGCGAGACGCAAGAACAGGCCACTTTTAAATGATAAATTACTTCTAATGGCGTCACTTTGCTGGCTGGCGCGAACTTTGATGAGTTTTTATCCGCGGGGCGCGTCTACCGGGGGATGCCTCCGTGAAGTCGCGCGTCTCTCTCTCTCTCTCTCTCTCTCGCGCGCGCGCGCTCAATCTCAACAAGCTCAATCTTTATGACGTTCAATTTTTTATCGCCGCCAATCTTTGTAATCGATATGCCGGGGCGCAACGGTGAATTTGCCCCCGACGTCGCGGCCGACCCGGAGAGGAGGAGAGTCTCCTTTAAGCGTAGCGCGGCGACTAATGATCCCCGTATCCCCGTGGTACGGCGGTGTAACACTCACGCGAAAGTGTCCCCGACGTGGTCTTAGAGAGATCTCCGCTTAATATCAATGGTTTCCTCAACAATGAGCCAGCCGCCGGGGTTCGTGCTCGCTCCGCGAATGAATCCCGTAGACGCGAACGAGAGCGCTGCAGGGATTCCTTCAACCCGATTTACATTCCGGGCAGCTTAATTGGAGAAACGCGAGCCGCTAGTAGTCCCTATCGCTCTGTACTAAATTCCAATCAACGTCGCGACGATATTCTCGCGATTGCGCGCATCCGCGTCCGTCCACTTCTCTCCGCTCTCTTGATTCTAATCTCGTCGTTCTATTTTTGATAACGCGCTACATTATTCCGAACGATTACCGTCTGCATTCTGCAGCAGTCAACGCCAGCTTTGATGTATCGATGTGTTGATATTTCGCGACGCTTCGTCGGTCGCGAATATGTACATAGCGTGTCATGGGACGACTCGCGCTGATGTTCGTCCGCTGCACTTTAACTTTTCAGACGATTTGACGATCGTGTCGTGATGTCACGGATATATAGCATTCTCTTTCTCTCCGTGTTTCGCTCATCACCATCATCGTCATCATCATCATCATCATCATCATCATTATCATCGTTATCATCATCGTCATCATTATCATTACCATTATCATAATCGATTTCTCTTTCCCTCTGTCGATTCCCTCTGTCGATACGACAGTCAATTATAAATTTCGAAAGTGATGAACGTCAGCAAAGTTAATTAACTATTTAATTAACTGGAGCGTTTGACCAACTAATGCCGCGTGGGATGAGAGTCTTATAGATGTAAATATTCGCTGATGATGATAATGAAAGTTCCAAAGTCCAACAGATATTAACACATATATACTTACATGTATCACACACACACACACACACACACACTCATACGCACATTGTACACGTACGACTACAGGTAATCACAGGGACATTAATTATTTCTTTTTAGCGCGCATTGCGCGCTTGCCACGCTACACCGCGCCGCGCCGTGGCCTCGTTGTATTTCACGAAAGTTCGTTGAGCCGACAGAAATAAGTGGCAGGTAGTGCGGCATTAAGACAACTAATTAAATATTTTATACCGGAGCGGCAACAACTTTACCGGTAAATCTCACACGAATGGGAATCTCATGGCTCGCGAGGAAGGGCCCGCGTTACAAGGCTGTAATATAAATTGTAAAGTCTTCGCAGCTATCTCTCGGCGGGCGCCCGACGCCGACGCCGACGCCGACGCCGACGCCGACGCCAGCGGGTAACGTCGCGAAAGATGGATCTTCATCGCCGTTTCCGTTTTCGTCGCCGATTTAACCGCGCGATCCTTACTCCTATTACCGGCCCTTTCCTTCGTTTGTTCTTTTCTTCTCCACCTCCTGTTCCCGCTCTCCTTCTTCCCCGGAACATCTGGAACATACACAGACGCGATTTCAATCGCGATCTCGGTGAGATTCTCTGAGATTTATCGGGACTCGCGCGCGCGACCGATTTCCGCAGCCCTTGGACATTTGTGATTTCAAATTCATCCGGGTGATCGCGGTAATTACGCTACGCGCGCGCGCGATCGAAGCTTATTATTATCACGGTCGTCGATTTATTTAGAGGGAAATATGTACACGCCGCGTCGTCGTCGTCGTCGTCGTTGTCGTCTAGTTATCTCCCGCGCGGCCGTAACATGGGCCGTGTTGAGTGTAAGCCGCATTGCCAGCGACAGCTTGATCGCTCCTTAAATTACTTTCCACGCCCGTAAGCATTGCTCGTGGCGGTGAAACGTTTAAACTTGCCTTCACCGCCCCCGCGACATTCTCTAGGTAGATGCGATCCGCGCATTCGTTTAACTCGCCGGTGTTTACGGCATCATGAGATTATATCTCGCTTTATAACAGTGTACTGCAACGAATGTTTAATGGAGTGGTACAATAGGGGGAGGGATATATACGTGCCTATGCATCTAATTTATGACTTCGTCTTAGAGAGAGAAAGAGAGAGAGAGAGAGAGGGAGAGAGCCCTATCTCCAGTTTCCTGCTCGCTTCTCCATCCTCGTCGTTCATCCTTTCCTATATCCCACATCTTACGGTCGCGCAGAGAACGCTACGAATTCTGTCGCCCTCTCTCTCTCTCTCTCTCTCTCTCTCTCTCTCTCTCTCTCTCTCTCGTTTTCTCTTCTCGACCTACCTATCTTCTCTTTATCGTCCTCTCTCGTCTTCTCGTACACTACAATACCGGATCTTACCTCGATACGCTCGTAAGTTGCTACGGAATGTCGTCCTGGGGGCGAAAGTTCACAGTCGCGGTAATTGAGCCGCCATATCGCGCGCAGTTATCGACCGCGAATCCAGGATTGCGACGTTATACCTTTGAGAGTGATTTCCCGTGGATGCCTGGCGCAGTCGTTACCGCGCGAGTACTCGCATGCAGCCTCAGCTACTTATGTTCTGGCGAAACGTGAATCGTGACGAAGCGGAGAGACGATATCACGCAGCGTTATAAAGTAATGAACCACGCGACGTGCAACGCGTATCTAGTAACGCGAGAGCGCGAGATTTCTCTCCGTCTCGCGCACGCATGCATGGCTCTCGGCGCGCACGTTACGCGAGATGCTACGTGTTATCTCAAAACGCGGCGTTACCGCAAAACACAATTCCGAAGAAATTTGATTTTACATCTTTCTCGCCGTGCAGCAACGAATCTCGCAGTCCGGATGTTATCGCCGAGTTAGTCGCGCGCCGCGACTTCGCCGCTCGCTCGACGAGATTGTGCTCAAACGAGCCAATTGTCGCGCGACTTCGATATTCTGAAATTTATCGGGTATACGTCGGCGTGATCGTCTCGCGGCGATTCGGACTAAGTCGGGATAACGCAGTTGCCGCTCACGGAATCTCACTTCTATTTAGAACTAGCCGTACATACGCGCGGCTAATCAACCGGCCTTTCGTATCTCCCGCGTTTTCCCGATAATTCTCGTTTCGAGCTTGCTTCTTCAATGGTATTTCGAATCTTCCCTCGAAACTCCGCGTCTCTCTCTCTCTCTCTCTCTCTCTCTCTCTCTCTTCTTCTCTCTCTCTCGTGCGGTAGCAATCAGCTACGTAGATCGATATATCGGATTTAAAGGGCCACTCCGAATTCTTATTTCCATCGTATCAGCTCGATTATGTTCGTTGCTCGAAAGGTTCGTCTCACGACGTCCCTTCGAGTGCTTGCCCTAAGAGGATCAGGAAGCGTCCTAGAATGCGTCGCAATCTACTGTTGATTTCTTGTAGTTTAATGTTGTTAGGTCTAGGGTCGTCGGGCACTACTGATGTCTGAGAGAAGATTGAAAAGTTGTGCTTCTCTCTCCCTTCCCGTCGCTTGGCTTCTCCCCCGCGACGTCTCTACTATTCGGTGTATTTTAAGTGGAATGCGCACGCGATTGCACCATTTTGCAGTGTATCGAGTTAGGATTGAAGTTTTTTCCAGTTTGCGGACGCGATAAAAGGTGTTTTCACATCGATGCGATCGGTATTTTATTTGTTAATGGAGATGCACAGTTTACGAAGGTGCTCAATATTGGAAATTGAAAGCTTCGCTCCAGAGATGAGATAGAAAGAGAGAGAGAAAGAGAGAGAGAGAGAGAGAGAGAGAGAGAGGGAGAGGGAGAGAGAGAGAGAGAAAGAGAGAGAGAGAGAAGTATCGCACGCTCTGTAAATTTTAATTAAAAAGGGCTCGAAGTCAGGGCTGATGAATCTGTCCCGAAAGAAAACCTGAAAGAAGCGGGGATGCTAGGTGCGGGGTGTAGCGGGGTGTCTCGTGGGAAACTCGCGTTCGATCCGGCGGCTTCGGCGGGTAAACTTGATATTCCATGCGTCTCGTCACGCATTTAATCCGTCCGTTTTACATGAGAGGCTAACACGAGATAGTAGTATATTAGCGATGTCCTTGGTCGTACTACAGCCCTTGACTCGTGCAAAGCGCTAGTTGACTCCCTCTTTACACCGGGCGGTAGGGCCATTAAATTTACATAAAAATGTTCCCCCGTCAGATCAGGGCATTCGGCGTAGGCACAAGGTCGAAGAGGCCGAGTTGATCTCGGAGAGAGTACGGCCTTGTACTGTCAAGATTAAAGGAGCGGGAGAGAGTAAGTTTTAGTCCGGGAGTAGCTGCCACCGATGCGCGCGTCAGTGTGCGTGTACATTCGCGTACACTGCAAACCCGAGTGTGTTATTTTGACACGTATAAGCTGAAGCTTTCTTCACGCGTTTCTTGTCGTTTCTGAAATCACGTCATTTGATACGTTTCGATATCACTTAATGCGTTTAAACGCGTCAAACGACGCGTGATTTAAGACAACAAGATACGCTTAAAGGAAGCTTCAGCTTATACGTGTCAAAATAACACACTCGGATTTGCAGTGTACCGCCGTGCAAGAGTACTACAAGTTTCTCGTATTTTGCCCGCTCTCATAACGCGAAAAGTCATTTCGCGACATTTTCTTTCTGGTGGTTGAGTCGCAGACTGCAGTTATTACAATCGAATATTATTACCGGGACATTATAAGTTGGGATAAGAGCGGATTATAGAAAAGACGTGGTTATAAAGTTCCGCTCAAATATATTAAGCTATCACGAATGGCTGGAGATAGTAAAGCTATCGAGCCATTATGTCATAAAATGGCACGTGCATACATACATACGTTGCAGCGAGAAGTTAATAAATCTCCATTAAATAATTATTTACCATAATTTGCTGTTACTTGCGCGTAAAAGAAATTATTTGGCTAAATTATCTTCTTGTTAGCAACGCGCTGTAAAGAGATTGGTCATTCCTGAAATTTGTTTCGCTTTTTGATAATCCGTGACTTTGGTAGCTCAACATATCTGCCTGTCGCTGAGTTTCTGGATAACTTGAAAACGTTTCACGATATCAGGTCCCGATCTCGCGTCCCGTTTGAAATTTACATGCAAACAGTTGTGCGCGCTCTCAATTTGCTCACGGTTAAATAAAAATTAACGAACGGAAAACGCGCAAGTTCACCTCTTTGCCGAGTTTCCCCCCTCGGTACCGTCTCTCTCTCTCTCTCTCTCTCTCTCTCTTATCTCTCTCCCTCTCTCTCTCTCCCTCTCTCTCTCTCCCTCTCTCTCTCTCTCTCCCTCTCTCTCTCTCTCTCTCTCTCTCTCTCTCTCTCTCTCTCTCTCTCTCGACGCAAAGAGTCCGTTATCCATTATTCTATAGGGACGCTAATGACAAAACAGAGAATACTCGTGGCGATTCGTATTTTTACTTCTTTTCCTCTCGTTCCGGCGCGGTAGGACGGCCGGCGGAGTATAAAAGAAAAAGAAAATGGCGTAGCCGAATCTCGGGTCCCAGAGACCCATTAACGCGCCAAGGGAGAAACTTTCCACGCGAATAATGCAAATTATCCTCGAAACGCCCGAAGGTACTCGCGCGTCGCACTTTGTCTCTCCTTCCGTTCGAGCCTTGTAACCAGTCTCTATCTCGCAACACTCGGTTCCTCCTCGTTCTCTCACCCCTCCCCCCCTCACCCTCTCCCACTCTTACCTACCCCGCTTGCTTGCACTTGCCCTTCCCTTCATTTCCTACTGCCTTCGTGCGAGATTTAATCGTTCGCACGAAAGTCCGACCTCGCGACCGAGACGAGTTAATCCGTTTACGTTTAATGCAAGTAGGAACGCGTGAAATCTACTCGGAGAGAGCGACGAAACCGTCGTCGTCTCACCGCCGTCCGTTCGCAGATGTATTATCAACTGTCGCGAGACGGTTATATCTCAGCTTTTCTTCCTTTGTCTCAGGCAGATACCACAAACGCGCGCGGCACCGATCCCGAAATCTTTCTCAATGAACTCATCTCTCACGTTGTCGCTCTTCGGAGAAGCGCGACAACGCGATAAGGCAATACACGCACGCTTTGTGTGGACTCTCTGAATCTGCTCGAGGTAGAGACGAAGAGATCTCTCTTAGGTGAAAAACGTCCCGGATTTCTCAACTGGATGGTTCGATCTGTTTAATACTTCCTGTCGTCCATAGTACCTCGCTGCGTGACGTTCGGCTGTGTAATGAAGCCTAATTATAAAATCGCCGGTTCGCCCAGATAATACGGATTTGTTTCCATGCGGTTGCGTCGCCACGCCGCGCTGCGTCGCGCGCCGCGTTGCACGCTTAATTAATTCCAGGAAAAATTGGTACGAAGCGGATCGCTGGATTCAAAACAGCTGTCGTAATGCATCATAAGATTTTTTTTGCAAAATGGAAATTTGTTCGCAAACGTCGCGTGCCGTAATGTATCAAATATCGCTCGCGTGTTTTGGTACGTATATATATATTTTTTTTAATTTCTGTCCTGCCCTTCGTTTCTTTTTTCATTTTTTTCCGCGTTGACGCAACATCGCGCGCGGAGTCATATATCCGGTATAATTAGTATGCTGCCAACTCTGACAGATTTTGTTTTTACTTTTAATTATTCTACGAGCTGTGCGCGCGAGTGCGCGCGAGCGCGCGCGCACGACTAAATACATGCATGTCCATTATGGCAGAACGTTTTGCGTGAAATAGTGTTGCGTTAGATTCCACGCGGCAGCTTGCGCATTATGTAGCATTCAGTTTGAACATACAGCGCAATCGTGCAGCTAGTTCCTCATGTACCGCGCATGTATATTATTCACTAGGAAGCTTTTTTCCGCCTTCCGCTCTTTTCGATATACACCTCTCGTTTATAACGTAGGAAATACATAAAGCTTCATATGCCGCGTCAGATTAGTTTCGCTGCGCGATACGAATTATTAAACAATTTACATATTGTATTATATGTACATATTTTATGCGCATGAGATCGCGCATTTGCAAAATTATGCTACAGCGGCGCAATGATTCTAACAATGACGATCCGCGAGCGGAGACGAGCGGAGACCAGGACGCTGGGACGAATCGCGAATTATTTCGCGGCAGCGTCGCGAGTGCCATCGATATAAGTGAAAAATCGACGCGAAATAGGCGACGAATTGGTTACCGTTAATTTAATTTTGCGGCTCGCATCAGGAAACAACGTGGCGGCGGCGGTGGCGGTGAAATGCGATCGAGAGCGCGCGGGAGAAGCGGAAGAAAACTTTGGCGCGAGCGCGCAAAATGATGGCCATTTGCGATCTTATCGGAACGTGTGCGTCTGCGGGCATCGTGGCCAGGGGACGATAGTTGGACTCTTCATTTTTTATCGCACAATCCATAAATTACTTGCCGATTCCGGAAATTATGGATCCGCCTCGATCGACTGATAGCCGCGCTTTATACTAATCTCAGAAGAGCGCGCTCGCCGCATAAAACACGTCACTCGTGTAATCGAGTCGGCGCTTTTTACAGCGAGAGCGATTTCCTGTACGTAATAGTATCCCTCCCTCGTCGTCTCTCCACCTCGCACGGACACGCAATCGAACCGTGAAGACGAAAAGACGAAAGAGCCGCGGTGAAAAAGTCGTCCCGATAAATCGAAAAACATCAATGTTTATTGCAGTAGCAGCAGCAGCAGCTTACGATGGGCAACAATGGACCGATTATTTGATAGCCCTCGAAAATTGCGGTATTGGTACAGGAAATTTCTGGTTTTCGTGCGCTTCGACGAGCGGCACGATATATAAAACTAATATTTATGAGCGTTGCTTCCGCGGTAGTAATATTTTGCCCCCGGAAACTGCGGGCGAGGTTAGCATCGGGACATGAGGGGATAAAAATGTTGTAAATATCGCTGCCGTCATTGATCTGTAGATATATACCGAAAGATAAAAAAATCGGAAGGTTATCAGCGTGATTAATTAACGTACACTGCTTTCTCTCGCTCGCTCTCTTTCTATCTTTCATGCTCTCTCTCTCTCTCTCTCTCTCTCTCTCTCTCTCTCTCTCTCTCTCTCTCTCTCTCTCTCTCTCTCTCTCTCTCTCTCTCTCTCTCTCTCTCTCTCTCTCTCTCTTTCCTTTTTCCATATCTAATTAGAGTCGTTTTGCACTTTTAACTTTTCCTGGTGCGATGACCGAGCTTATTATCTTTTTATCTGGCGTATTTACTTTACTTGTTGTATTATTGCGAGTAAGCTAATCTTCCTTCTCGCGTAAATAGTTGGCTGAAAAACAATTCATAACGCGCGAAGCTAATAACAACGCGGATTTCTGCCTGAGTGAAAATTTTGATTTCACGCGAACTCGAGAGAATTTCTTTTTTCCATTATTTCTTTTATCATCAAGATGGAACGATAGTTTGCATGGTGTTAGATTTCGCGATACTCCTCCTTGGTCCTTCAAATTTATTGAAATTTACAAAGTTTATATAGAAATAAAATTTCAGTTCGCTGTTTCTTTCATTCGCGATACAATCGAATTTGCAAGTTAGACCAATTAGGCTTAGCTGCCATAGAATTGGTGCACAAGTGCGAGAAAATTGAATTTTTCACTCGGGAGAAGCGTAATCGTACAATATCATTATCGATCTGACGTAGTACTTGCGGCTCGCGAGAATCAAAACCCGCTAGAAAGCAACGTTGGGAGCGGAGTGTTTTCTGGTAAAAGCTTTCGTGCCGTATCTCCGGCAAGGATGGACCATCCGCTAGTAGTTGCATCATTGTAAATTAATGTTGCGCGCACGCTGTATCGCTTCCAATTAGTGAATTTTCTAGTCCCTTCAGCATAAAAGCGCGGCGGGACGAGCGTGGCCTGACTTAAAAACAAGACCGTTATCGTGCACGTGTTATCGACGCCCGGCCACGGTTTCGCTACGCGCCCAACGCGTAGATTTCACATCCCGCCGGTTAACTCGCATCGCGCATTCCCAAGACGTGATTAATGGAATTACAATGCACAAAATTAGAGCGCAGAATTAAGCTGTAAACTCGGTTTAGTGCGATAAATTACTGGCGGAAATGTTTGCCGTGAAATTACGAGCTGCTCTCGTCGGGAGCGTGTTATTACGACGGCGAAGGGGAACGGAATACCCATGAATATCTATGAAATTTTTATGGGGCGGTCATTAATATCAAGATTTAAAGGCTTCGTCGAGGCTGTTGAGGGAATTTACAGGTGATATTGACAGTTTCGCAGCTCGCGCATTCATGAGAAATACATCGTCCGCGGTTGCTTTCGCGGACGATGTAACACCGCCGGATAATATGAAAGTGAGAGGGAAAGAAAGAGAGAGAGAGAGAGAGAGAGAGAGAGAGAGAGAGACAGAGAGAGTATTACCACGTGGAGAGAGTGAGCTCATGCGAGCGATGTACGATGTTATTGGTACAACGATTCACTACGATACTTTTATTGGTTCTCTTTCGTCGGAGAACAAATAACGGTCATTTTGTCGGCAAATATATTAAATGGGTGAATGTCCTTTATTTTATGACTCTCTCTTTTAACATTGTGACGCGAAAGTACAGTCACGCGTACGATCTGATTTTTGTTTATTCGCTCGGAAAATGTTTTACGATGTCAACTAGACGTATCGCGATCTTCGTCGCGCGAACTCGACGAATTCGCATTGTCAGCGTTACGAACGGAAGTGTAAGGCCGTGTGTTTTTTTTTTTTTCAAATTCGATGTTATCTTTCTCCTGTCGTCGGTAGATACTCATTTCGGGAGATAATTCGCGTCGTCGCCGAGTGTAAGAGAGGATCGTGCTACTTCTACGTTACACGAACATCTGGAGGTAAGAGTTTCTAATAATGAAATGTTTCCGGGGAACGAGAATTCGGATGTCACTCAGCGGACTTTCTAATAATGAGATATTCTGCAGTAGAGCGAGAGCGAGAGAGAGAGAGAGAGGGAGAGAGAGAGAGAGAGGGAGAGGGAGAGGGAGAGAGAGGGAGAGGGAGAGAAAGAGAGAGAGAAGGGGAGAGAGAGATATCCAGGAGACAGGAGAGAATTGGAATATCCAAGGGATTGAGGGGAATGTCTAGATTTCTGGTAATGATATATGGGGAGGGCGACACGATCGAAAAGTTAACCGATTCGCTTCTTCTTCTTTCACGGGAGCTAGTCATCCGCGCTTCTTAACGACGCCGGCAGCGAGAGTCACGCGGTTGCTTAGTCGGCAAACTTCGGTTGATGGCTCGAGGTTGAGTAATCAGGCCGCGTGGCTAATTAGGTCGTTAATGAACAGATCGATGAACGGTGGCCGATGGAAGGATTCTCTTTGACGTTGTCCGTCGATGCCATCGATGGTCGTTGTCAACGAGGCGAGCACGCGAAAATGCTGGATAAATGTTAACTCGAGAGATGCGGAAATGGCGCAGCGAAATGACACCACCGCATTCAAAGCTGATCATTCCCGACGGCTTCGGGCAGAAGCATGGCGGTGAAGGGGCAGCAAGGTAGAGGAAAGGGCGATGATATATCCGTGCGAGAAAGGAAAACGTATTCCTCGCGGGAGAAACGTATTTCCCTTTCGTGTCGAGCGCGATGTGTAGGGTTTGAAAAAATTGCCTCCTCCATGCCCTCGCCGTCGCCACGATGATTGGGCGTCTCTGGAGCTGAAGTCTCATTAGCTTTCATATGGATCGACCCCGGCCGCGGAACAATGAGTCTCCGACGTGAAACGACGCGACACACAGCATGACAAATCGTCCCGGAATAAGCAGGGACGCGCGTCCGCTCGCGGGGATTTCCTAATGTAGATTGATCGTGTTAGAGATCTCTCGCGAAGAATGCCAGATAGTTTGCCAGACACGAGATCGAATTAAGGGCTATTCGGGGCGAGAGTCCGTGAAGATTTCTCTCTTCTTCTTCCTTTCGTCCCTCATACACTCTCTCTCTCTCTCTCTCTCTCTCTCTCTCTCTCTCTCTTTCCCTGCCTTTCTCTCTGTCCGTCTTTCGGTGAAGTTTCTTCCATGGCCTCGTTTACGGGGTCGAGCTTTCGACTTCGGGATATCGCGTGTTTCCTGCGCATTCATGCATCGCATGTGCAACTTGGCGAGTTTCATGCCGCGGGAGAATTCAAGTCGCGTGCCGGACACGCGCGCACCGCGAAAGGTGACGCGTCAATTAACCGGCACTTATTAGGAGAATCGCGCTCGCGGCTACGGGGATCCGATCGATGTCGGACGTCGCTATTCGCGGCGGTAGCCTACATTAGGCTGTGTTTAATCGCCGGCACCGACACCGACCCGTATCGCACCGCGTGCAATCGCGTTAGTTTCGCGCTACGTCCTCCACGAGATCCGCCTCCACGGTGGCGGCACATCGAGGCTTCTGCCCGATATCGCGCGTTGCATTTTCGCTTGCATGTGTTATCCCTCGTGCGCGAGAGTCGTTTGCCCGTTGAACCGGCGAAGCGACAGAACTGAGGGAGGGGGGGCGGGTTCTTCTCTCGCAGGGCTTCTGCCAACGACGTTGCTTTCGCGCGCGCGCGATGTCTTCGCGATTCTCTCACCCTTCAACGACCGCCACGCCGGTGAGGTTAGCGAAGCGGCGGCGGCGGCGGCGGTTTTCTCGCCTTTTTGTTTTCTTTTCGCGCTTCCCGCGATCGAGCCGCAGGTGAATTTATTCGTTTCGCAGACGCGATATCGCCTACTTAGTGGCGATGACGGGGCGGGTTACGCGTCGCTACACACCGTCGGCTTTTGAGGTGGAGCTCGTGGATTAAATTTCAATAGCGTGTTTCGTACCGGTCGTACTCAAATTCCGGCCAGTTCACGTAAAGCTATCGTCCGTATTTACCTGCAATTGCCGTCGCGTTGTTTTGCCTTTCCGCTTGCGCGCATGCAGATAATACGATTTCGCCGCAGGCGCGGATATCACGCACCGGGTGATATTGTTTAAAGGACCCCGCGTTCTGCGTTTGTTATGCCAACGTCGAACACACCCTGTTGCTGGCAACTGACGAACTCTTGCTTGCCTCGCCTCTCGCCATTTTGTCCGTCGTTTTTTTTTCATTTTCCTGCGCTTTCCTCCCCCCTCCCCCCTCCCCTTTAACGCTGTGGGTCGCAAAATCTCCGGTCTGTTTCGCAGCGTTCCAAACGCTGCCGAAAAAAAATTATTATTATTTGTAGCCGGTCTATCAATCTTTATAAAAAAGATTGTAGAGGAGAGAGAGAGAGAGAGGGGGGGGGGAAGGAGGAAGGGAGGGAGGGAGAAGGAGGAGAGAGATTTATGGTACGCTCCTTGCGAGCGTCGTGACCGAGAATGCGCGCATTAACTTTAACGCGCGGCGCGTGTATACGAATTAGCGCGCGCCCCTTTATTAGCGGACATTCCGCCAAACGGCCGGGCGCAATAAGCCGAATGTTGCACGCGGCCGGCCGCGGCGCGTTATCGCATAATGCAATATTAATTCAAAGAGCTTTTGAATAGAGAATAAAGCTACGGGGAACGCACGAGAAAAAAGCTACGTCCTCTTTACATAATAAGCAGGTTCCGATCCTCCCGCTCGTTTTTCCTTCGCCTTCTTCTTCCTTCGTATCTCCGCCGCTTCGTCCCTCGTCAACCTGCTCGTCCGGCTGCCACGGAAATTTCTTTCCTTTCTCTTTTCTCACTCTGTCACCCGCTTCTCCCTCTCTCCCTGCTTCTCTCTGTCACTAGCGCTTATTTCTTTTCCCCCTTCTCCTTTTTTTTTATCTATCCCGGCCTCGTGCCTTCACGCTCTCCTTTCGTCGGCGGTGCGACGGGGAGGGGGGGGACATAGTAAGAGAAAGGACACGATAGCACGTGACGTTATGGAAGTTATCTGTGAAATAGGAATTTGCAGTCGAGGGAGGGGCGGAGGAGGAGCTGGTGCTGATGGTAGAGCAAGAGGAGGAGAAGGAGGAGAAGGAGGAAGCGGAGAAAGAGGACGAAGACGCGCGCGTTGCGACGGAACTTTCTTAAAGAGATCGAGACGAGCGTCGGGCAAAAAGCAAGCGAGATAGAATGCGATGTTACGCGCGTAATTAAAATCTTGCACAGAGCGCGAGTGTCGACGTTTTACGCGATAAGATCGCCGATATCTGGCGGACAGGGACGGACGGTCGAGCTTTATTAGTCATCATCTTGGACGTAATCCTTTGCGTTTTTAATCTTTTTTCCGCCTCATTTCTTTCCCTTCTCCGCCCATGTTCTCTCTCTCTCTCTCTCTCTCTCGCACGCGCTCTCTCGCTCGCTCGTTCTTTCTACAACGTGTCGCATTAAAAAATTAAAACGAGAGAAGAAGAGAAGAAGAAATACTTTGGAGAAATTCACGTCGCGTGAGGACGCGCGGAAGAGAGGACGCGATATATCTGATTTACCGGTCCATAAATATCCCTAATCTATACCGGGGGTATAACTCTTTCGTCCTCCCGTTTTTTGTCTCTCTCTCTCTCTCTCTCTCTCTCTCTCTCTACTTCGTCCTCGCTGTCGCGTTCGTTACTGCATCCCTCATCCCGTATCTATCATACCCTCCTCTTCCTTTTGTTGGCCTAGTTCCCTTTCCGTTCCGCGTGTCTCGATAGAACAAGGGTAATGGACGTTGTCGTACCCGCGTTGTTTGTAATCGCTGCTTGGCCAACGAGCTCGTTGTAATACCGGAGGACATGGTGCGCCAACGTGTTGTGACTTCGCTCCGACTGACACTTTCTTGTTATTATTTCATTTGAACATTTGAATAGTCTTATTTCTGTGTCCGCGCACAAAGCAACGCGGCAGTTACGCTCGACACCCGCACTGCCCTCTCTCCCTGCCTGCCCCGCGTTCTCGCGCAAACATCGCCGATACTCTCGCTGTGTGCACACATATAAAACGCGCGACATTTCTCTCGTTAACAACGAAACGCCACGTCTATTTACCGTTACGGGATTTGACGATGGCTGACGATCTACCCGCATGCTATTGCCCGACGGTCGGATTATCGTCCTGAAGCGATGTGAATGCAGATTCGAGTCTTCCGCGAAGATCCCCGCGAATTGTATCGGTCTTTTCCGAACTTAAGCCATAATCTAAAGGAGGACGCCGACACGCGCGACCGTAAATGTGCGCGCGGGAACGCTCCATAACACGACGTCATTATCGTGTAATTACGAAAGTTAAATTTCTAAGTGAAATCTCACTAATTAACGTTGCGCTACGTTCGCTTTTTATTACTCGTCGGAGTAATCTTTTGGATATTACTGGTCATACTCGCGACTGCTTTCGTTTTCCCTCTTCTCCTTCTGCCTCTCTCTCTCTCTCTCTCTCTCTCTGCGCAGAAAATTAGGCAGGAATTACTGTCATATTGTCGAGCGATTGTTAATAATAATACCGAGAATCATTGTGAATTTTGTAAAGGAAGAAAAATAAACTCTCTCGTCGCGTGGAAAGAATGTGTACGTGCACCGGCAGTTTATTGTCGTATACGTAAATAATGCGCTTACACTCGCTCGTATTACGCACTGCGGATGCAAGTGAACTCACATAGAAAGTTATCCGCAGGTAAAGTATCATTAGCGTTATAAAGTTTCGGAAACAGTGCCGAAGGCCAATTCGCTGTCACTCATGGAGTTTCGCCGTCGTTCTCTTTCGCCGTCGCGATACACATACAAGGGGGAGAAGCGCGCAGCGCGGTATCGTGGTTGACTTTCCCGGTTGCCACAGTATCGAACTTTATAATTAAGCCGGGGGAGGAGGGGGGGGGTCCGCCTCTGCAGAGCCTCGCTGCGGATGACGAAATCGATGAAAGAGAAACTCGTCGTCTCGCGAAATAATTACCTCGCCGAGAGATATCGGTATATATATATGCACGCGCAATCATTTATTAGCGTATCCCCGTCTCTGCTGTCTGGAATTTCGACTCGGGTCGAGAAGGAGAATCGACCGCGTACGATGTGCTCTCGCGAATTCTTCGTCGACAATCGCGAGACACCTTTTCTCACCGCAAACTACCTTCACCGTCCTTACCGTGTCCATGTATAATTTCCATTAAGAGATTACAGGTCGACGATTTGCATGATATTTCATTCTGCGTTTGTGCGCGCTGCGACTCCGAATGCGACGATCGCAAATATTGACGAGATATATCCTGTATAAATTTTGTTTAGTGTCCGGAGGCTCACGAGGGTTCAAATATAATCTCGGCTCGCGAGAGATATCCGCGAGCGATCGCTCGTGTGTGTGTGTGTGTGTGCGTGTGTGAGTGTGTGTGTGTACCGTGGCGCGCAGGAGCAGTTTCGCGATGCGCCGGAATCCTGCCTGCCACTTATTGGTTGACGTCAAATGTTATCCATGTTCGCACATACGAAGGCGCACCTTTGTGCGCTTCTTCCACGACGCTTATTGAATACCGTCGGGTGTCGCGGCGCGCAGCCGACATCGGCGCGTGATGTTTACGATGTCCCCGGTGATATCGGGCGAACAGGGGTGGCATCATTTGCCTCGCTGGTCTTCTTCCCTCTTCCGTTTTCCGTGCTCTTTGCTTTCCTTACTGTCGCTATCGATTGTTTGCGTGCTCCTCTAAATTAAATGCTTTATCCAAACGTCGCTGTCTAATTTTCGCTTCGTTACGTTCGTATTTCGTTTTTGTTCGGTTGTCACGAGCGAGAGACCGTCGCGACATCGCCAAGTATCGACGGCTTTCGCGCAACATCGACACACTTGTTGCTGTCGAATCGATAAAAATGTGTCGATACAGGCTATTAAATTTAAGCATCTCTGTGCGCACATCGCGAAGAAAAATGATCGCGCGCGCACGCGCGCGTTCGTTACCGCGGCCCGGCGAAGTCGCGCGGATTGTCGACCGCGCGGAACATTACGATGATGAATGGACGAATTCCGTGACGCGACAACAAAATATGGCGATGTAATGCCTCCTAATCGCGCTTGTTCGCCGACGTGACTCTTTGCGTCGCGCGTTTACAGAGAGAACCCGGAAGCGTCTAGACAACGGGCAGATTTACAGATCCACCGCGTGTACGGTGCGCGCAGCGTTACGATTTATTGCTCGCATGTATCGACATTGAATACATAATGAAATTATTGATCCCCACCGGTGTGCATTAGTCATGCGCTGTCTATGTGGCAAACAATATTTCTGCGAGACGGATTTACGAGAACGGATCCGCGCTCGCGTGTGCATTTTTTCGGTTGCCGAGTTGCCGGCTCCACCGACTTACGTCGAAAGTTAATCAGATATTACGCCTGATTTATGGGACAGGTACGAAAACAGAAATTTGCAAATGGAGAGTGCATTAACCGCGAATTTGTCGCGATGCTTGCTTGTCTCTCTCTCTCTCTCTCTCTCTCCCCCCCTCTCTCTCTCCCTTTCTCTCTCTCTCTCTCTCTCTCTCTCTCTCATCTGGTTTTTTTCCCTCGCTCTCTCCTCCGCCCTTTTTTCTTCATCCTTTCGTATTTACACTTTCCCTTCGGCGCGTCGCGAAGCCCGATTGTCAATGGAAAATTTATCCGACGAGCGCGCGGGGATGAAGAATCATGAGAACGGAAAGGCGCGCGCGCCAGCTCGGCTCTAAGCCTCGAGTCAACCCTTTACAAAGTGACGACGCCTTTTCCCGCGGCTCAAAGAGAAATTCTCGCTCGTGTTCCTCGTATCGCGCGAGGGTCGCAGCACCTCGTGCTTTCCCGCACGCTCCGGATGCTCTCTATCTATCGCGCGCGAGTTCCCCCGTTTCTTCGCCTCTGATTTTTTTATTCCGCGGCGAAATTAAGAGTTAAAACGCGGGAGCGCAAGCCCGCAAGCTCCGGCGGTAATGAGATTTTATAACTGGAGTGGCAACACAACGAGACGCTGAATGTTAATAATGTCGAGAGACGCGCACGCGCGCGCGCGCGAGCGAGCGACGTGCATTCGCTTCCGCGCTACCGATATATTACAATGATGCATAATGGAACCTTCGTTCGCGGTCGTGCGTATTCGCGCTGTGACAAAACACACGCGGGGAAGAAATGAGACAGATAGATAGGTAGACAGACAGACAGAGGGAGGGGGAGAGAGAACGGCGAGTGAGCGAGAGGGTGGATTCTGCGCTGCTGATGCTGAAGATATTCTCTATCGGGGAAATCTTGTGCAGTCGCGTCGTGCGACGGCGTACATCACTTAATGGGTTCTTCCATTAAGTACACGTAATGTGAAATCACATTAGCATCCGAGAAACGCCCGGGCTAAGTCGAAACTCGGAATCAAGGGGGAGGGGGGGAATCCCTTGTTCCCTCTTCCGCCGTTTCGGTGGCGGGTTGCGGAGGCAGGGGAGGGGGAGAGAATTCGGGAACTCGCGGTGGCGATTACGTAGTTTCGCTTCGGTGCAACGCGCTATATACCTACGCCTTTCTTTGTTACGTTAATGTTACGTAATGAACGTACGGTAATCGGACGCGTGGTCATTGCACTCAAACGCCCGCATCTGCGAGTACAACGCGCGGGCGTGCGCGCGCCCGTTTTCTGTAATCTTGCTCATTTCGGATAATGACTATTAGTAACAGCGACATGCTTTTTCCGTTACTTCAGTCGCACGGCAACGACGCGAATCGGAGATTACGATATACACGCCGTGTACGTATCGCGTCTCCGCACTTTACAGATCCGCCGCGCTGTGATTATTAGAAAGCTGTGAATTATTACCGGGCAGGCGGGGGGGGGGAGGGAGGATGACGCGGGCTAATGTACGGCGGACGTGTCGCGGTAAAGCCGATAGACGGCTTTTTATAGACGATATATCGAACGACGCGCGTATATATCCCGATCAATTGCGTCCCGGCTTCATGGAAATGAGAACAGCGGGAGCTCTCGCATCGCGAGTCGATACAAAGAGATGAAGAGAGCGAGGCAGGGAGAGGCAGAAAGAGAAAACATACATCTATTTTCCGTCGAAGCGTATCGAGACAGACCGACGCGCAATTGGCCGACGCATTTACGAGGGAAAACACCTCCCCCTCCCCCCTCTGCCGCCGTTTCGATAGAAAAAAGGCAAGCGGAACGTGAGTCAATTAGAGGGAAAGTATCCGCGAGGAAGATCTATCTATTTTGTATTGTTGGATAATTGGCGAATTAAATTGTACCTCGATCGTATTAATGACTCGATTAGCTTGGCGCGCGCTGGCTTACGCGCTTGCTGAGAATATTTATTTATCGTTGGTATCGGCCGGTTTCGCGTGGCTGGCGTTTATCGACATTAAGCGTCGAAAATTATAGTCGAACCGCTAATCGAACAACAACACCGCGCGCTACCCAACTAGTAGCTTTGCTATTCCCCCCCCCCCTCCCCCCGTTCTCGACGAGTATTATTTTCACGTGGTTCAGGGTCGAGTGAAATTTTCACTCTGCAAGAGGAGCGTCCAAATTGACAAATGAGCCCATGAATAAAAGGATCGCGTGGGAGCCGACACGGCGCGGCGGAGACGCGGACGGGTCGTGTTTATCATCGCCGCAAGTCGCGGCGCCTTCGGCGATCGAGCGCGACCAAGTTTTGCAAGCCGGAAAAAATGCGCGCGCTCTCGCAGCCCGTGCGAAACAACGCGCGTGAAATTCTCCTGACATTGAAAGCGTCAGAATCCCGGAATATGTGTAAACGATTGCGGGCTGCAGCGAACGTCTCTCCATTTCTGTCGCAAACACGCGGCGCGGATCAGCCCGCGTAATCGCGAGTACGAATTGAACGACACGCGCGTCAGTTTAATAGAAGCGGCCCGCGAGCGCAGCGCAGCGCGCGCTCGGCTGTGTGCGTGCGCGCGTATACCCACGTGGGCGCAAATACGCGGGCGCGATCGCACACACACGGCCGGCCCCGTACACGCCTATCACCACGTGTTCCGGTTGGGTTTATCCAGGTATAGCTGACGCGCATTGTGCACAGGGACAGACCGCGTATTAGGAGTGCAGGTGCGCAATAACAAGACGAGCGTGCGTTGAGCTCACTCTCGCTTTAAGCCTAGAATACGCACGTGGGTCCCATCGCCGATTTTGCCAGCCTGTAATTTCTTATCTGGCGTTATCTGAGGTCTGGAATGGGGGGGGGGAAGGGGTGTTTGGGCATCACACTGTTCACCCGCCACACAGTTGTCTGTGTCAGCCGTGTCAAAGCAGCTGAGGTATAAACATTTGAGTTTTCGAAACGGCTCTCCCAGACCCACGTGCGTTAAATCCGAGCATTTTGTATAACCAGTACGAAAGTGAATATTTTCTTTGGTGCTGAATTTCGAGTTCGCAAGTATATTTTCTTGTTATTATTATAAACACAATACTGTTTGGAATCGCGTTTGGAACGTGACCTTTTAGGAATGTCCGTCTAAATTATCATAATTGCTATAATTCCCATAATCGCAGTAACTTTTTTCATTATTAATAATTCATTATTAATAAACAAGCATATTTTTATAATACATATATCTATTTATTGTTGTATTTACGTAGACTTTCCAATATCAGCGCTTCAAAAATTGTCGATTTTCATTCTCCGGAATAATTATACGTTTTGAAAAACTGGACAACAACCCTATTTTTCCCTTAAAATTCAACTCTTCTAGTTCCCGAAAACATGATTCAAAGTTATTTTTAGTTACGTTTTCATTAAAAAAGAAAAAAAATCGGGAAAAGAAATGCCTTTTCTCCGATTTCTTTGCGAAACGGTCGAATGAGTTTTTATTTATAATAATTTTGTATTTATTTAAAATGCATTTTCCATCATACAGAATGAAATTAGACATTTCAAGGAACATATTCTTTTTCGAAACGTTTAAATCCATCGAAAAATAAGAAAGTTATAGCAATTCAAAGTTGGCTTCTTTACGTGCGAGTTCTAGGGTTAATCACCGCTCGCCTCGAGTGATTCGCGCGAAATCTAGACCGCGACTGATCAGTCTCTTTTCGTTCATCTTCATCATAGACCGCGGCGAAGCGGCTTGAGGCACTCGCCGTCGTCGCGGGTCGGCCGGCGGCGACGATATCGTTCCGAGAAATTTGTCCTGCGAATTTTTATTCTCGCACCGAGAAGTCGAACGTTAATCCGCGCACCGGCGGAGATAATCGAAACGATAATTGTTATCGCGCTCGTTAACACATCGAGGTCGAAAGGGGGGAGGTGATGGTGATGGTGATGGTGTGTGCGCATGTGGGTGTATCAATAGGATTGTGAATTGACAATTTCACTTTGGCGTTAGAACGGTGCAGAGAGAGAGAGAGAGAGAGAGAGCGTGCGAGGGAGCGCCGGTAATGCTCGTCTTGCCGCTGAGCTGCTGCCGGTTCAACGGCGCGTTTAATGAATTTAAGCTACCTTCTCCACTTACCAGACTCAGGTCAGACACCATCTAACTGCGCCTTCGTACACGTAATAAACTCCGATCTGGGTTGACAACGCGCGCCACGTATACGCGGCTCTTCGCGCGACCCTCTTGCAGATTTCTATTAATAGAACATCCTCGTGGTGAGAGCACCCTTTTCTTGCGGTGGGAAGAACCGCATGATTAGATACGAGAATCAATACGAAGACGGCGCGTCGTTCTCGCAATGTCGTGGCGTGGCTGGCGCTGCGCTCCGTCGCGAACGGCGGGATACGGGTATATTTATCTAATAGGGTTTTAATACCGGGCGAGCGAGTGCGCGTGTGTGCGCGCATATACATACACGCGTGCGCCGAAACGAGGGACATAAAAATTCCTCCTTGTTCCATCAGGTTGTCGTTAGGACGGTTTTATGATGTAACAGCGGGTAACGGGGCGTTTGTCGGGCCCCGAGCGCAGTTTGTGCATTCGGTACGCGATGGTCGGCGGCCAAATGGGAAGAAGGAGACCGCTTTTGCAATGTGCTCGCGACGCGACGGGATATCGCGCGACAGTACATAACGCTTCGCATTTTGTTGATTCTACCGTCGCATGTACGTACGATACGTCGTCAGTACGTACCGTACGCTGCCGCACGCGCGCGTACGTACTGTAATGTATCGTCAAAGTCGCGTTAGAAACGGTCACTGTAAAAGTTTACGAAGGGGAAGTGCCGCTATAAATTCACATAAGCGTCGCGCCGACGACGGCGAAGTGAGATCGTATCATTGCATTTAATGCGATCAAATTGCAGTTGTCGCTTATATTCCTCCCCGGACGGTGCGGCGAAACTCGCGAAGATGAGGCTCTCTCTCTCTCTCTCTCTCTCTCTCTCTCTCTCTCTCTCTCGGGGAGGCGGCAGGTGGCCGGAGGAGGGGCCGGGGAGGATGCGTTCTTTTATCGGATTTTACATAAATCCCCGCGGCGCGCGTGAGCGCGCAATTTGTTACGTCGTTGTCGCCGCGGCGAGCCATGCTTGTCGTTGCGAACACACACGCGGCTCGTTGTTGTTGTTGCGCGGCCGCACAACATGCGAGTGTCGCCTTTATCATAGCACAGCCATTGTAGCGGTAGAGCCGCGGCTACTTGATCGTTGTCATTCCGACATCAAAGCGTCATCGGCAAACATCACATCGTGCGTCGCCCGTTTTATCCGGTTTCCTTCAAAAACTCGCGTCTCCTCATCGATCGACAGACGCGCACCCACCGCAGACCGCCCCTACCCCCACCCCCCCTCTTCCGCCCGCCTTCTTCGTCCGGTCTATTTATCGCGATCCGTCGCGACGCGAAAATGCGCGACTCCCTCCGCATTTCCCTCCCCGGTGTGCGGGTGAAATGGAGCTGGATATGAGTCGCGTTACATTAGCGAAATAAAGTTGGCGTTTCCTCGGCGAAATTTATTTCCACGCACGTACGAGATACGTACCACACGCGCTCGAAATGATTCCGCCGTCGCCGCGTAACCCGCTTCGAGAGCGTATCGATTCGCCGTATCGACGATAATGTATTTCGATATTTTTCGTTCGCCGCTCGGAAGTGCAGTCTAATTGCTAAATCCCCCGTTCAATCTTGTGTCGGATTGTCGCCGAGCGTCTGCAGTCGACGCGATTAATAACTTGCGGATCGAGAGCCAACGGGCTAACGGATTAGTTGGTCCGTCGGTTTTCGCGAGGTTTATTGAACAAACATTGGCTGAAGTTGCGATTGCGGACGTCGTATTGCCAAAATCGATTTCCTCACATAGGCGGGGAATAGGCGGGTGAAGGCAGCGACGGCAGTCGTTTTGAGATACGCGCTCGGAGATTTTTCCACGTCCCCGTTCTCGAGCTTGCTATATAAATTAACCGTTATTTAATGTACACCCATTTTCAAACATTTGCGGTCTGCACGCGATAAATTACATTGAAGGGTTAAGTGCAGGAAATTTGGAAGTTGGCCGCGTTCAGTTAGTTCAGGATGATCTAAAGGAGCTTGTTCCGGCTTGTTTGCTAACTTCATAACGTCCATGTTATCAGACAATTATCTCGATCGATTGACTACTCGCATTCCCCGTAAATAAACTTCCAAACCTGTGCGCCTAACGAGATTAAAGAGTAACACTGACTCTCCGGTACAGAAGTTACGCGCTCTCCATCTAATCAGCACAAAAATGGGGGTGTTACAGCGGCCATGTTACCGCGAGTCAGGACGCGCTCGCTGACTTTTATCTCTCGCGCAACGCGAAGGGAGTTTCTCACTGCCCCCAAGCGAGAAGCCGTTACTGAAATTCACGTTCTTCTCTCTTCTTTTCTTTGTTATTATATATTATTATATGTTATATTATATGTTATTATATATGTAATTTAAAGAGAGATTGAGAGGGAGAGAGAGAGAGAGAGAGAGAGAGAGAGACTCAGGGGGAAGGGGAGACATTAACGAAAACTGGACGTTAAAAGCTTGCGAATGCACGTCAAAAGATCCCGATGTGTTTACGATGTGTCGGATAGCCCGGTGGGTTTGATCGAATGGCCGATCGTCTCGTTTGGGCGTTCGCCCATGCCGGCCACAAAACGAGAAAATTTTATCCCGCTGCCCCGTTCATTTCGCTAGCGATGCCGCGACAGTATACCGATCGCTCCTAGCCGTCGCTCTCTCTCTCTCTCTCTCTCTCTCTCTCTCTCTCTCTCTCTCTCTCTCTCTCTCTCTCTCTCATCCACCCCTCCCCCGCGCGCTCGTAGCGGTGCTCGCAATCTACGTGTCGTAATTTGCTCAATCGCTTGATCTCTTTCTGGTTCAGCAGTCTTCCGCTGTCGATTGGACGATCGCGCGCTATCGAATGGGCGGATGGAACATTAGTTACCGGTAACAAGCGCGCGGAACAAGTACGTTACAGCGCGTACCGAGGGCATGTTCGACACAACCATAAAGTATGCGTCACACCATGCCGCTTGTGCGAACCTAGCGGCCAGGTGAGGATTTGTTTATCGGTTTGCGAACAAGGATCCCCGGACAGGATGGGTGTGGTTAAGGATAGATCGAGTCGTCCGATCGCGATCGCGCTTCGATTTGGAATATGCCTGCGGAGGGTACGCGATCTCTCGCTCGTTAGTTCCGCCAGCTCGTTCTCTCTTCGTCTCTTCGTTGCGTCGTTACGATGCGGTTGTATTTATAGCTCGGAAAATAAGCGCACGGTAAAAATAATATTTTTATTTGGAGAAATAAATGAATCGGATGCAGGAGCAGGAGGAAGAGGAGGAGGAGGAGGAGAAGAGCGATGGGAGGAGGGGATAGAGCTAAAAGTATTTCCCGTCGGGTTATTTGCCGATGCGTCTACCCTAGTTTTCAGCGACGTGCGACAGCGCGTTTACCTTCGTTTTTCCGGCCACCGAATCGGCGCACGCGGCTGTCTCTCCGACTCGCGTTGTTCCATCGATTCGCGCTCAGTTTGTCTAGTTCAAACAACGACGACGACGACGACGACGACGACGACGGCGGCGAGGACGACGAGGACGACGAGGACGACGACGGCGAGCAGTTAGATACAGGGGAGACTTTTATTCGTACCGCCGGCGTGACGCCGCAACTCGTTACCGACGCCGGCACCTGCACCAGATGCTGAAATAATTTGAAACTTGTGCGAATAAACGACGACGTTGGGTCTTCGGTTACCGGCTGGGGAAAACTGAAAATTGCTTGTCCCTTCTTAGTTCTGCGGGTCGAGGCCGGCGGATCGTAAGGGTACAAGACTTGTCCTTTGCCGGCGCGAGAGACTGCTCGGAAAGCAAGAAGGAAGGAATAGGTTGCAAGGGGGAGGGGAAGCGGGGGTAGACGCGCTAGCTATGTAGAAGGTGAAGACAGCTGGTGAAAGAGCTGCCGCGGCGTCTGGAGAAACTCCGAACTTGTCGATAGATTCGTTAGGGCGAACCTGGCCTCTCTCTCTCCCTCTCTCTCTCTCTCTCTCTCTCTCTCTTTCCTCTCCTCTCCTCTCCACCATGTCTCACACTCCCTCTCCCAGGGTGCCGGGTTGACTAGCGAGGCGCGTACGGCGTTTTCCCCCGAACTTCCGGCCAAATTGAATCACGCGGAATTTCGTGGTAACAATCTTCTGTTTGACTTGGAGCGACCGGTTGATTTACCTCATGCTCGGGATCCGGCCGATCCTCGCTAGTTGTCTAGGAGATCTAGCGATCTCTCTCGTTCCTCTCGTCGAACGGGCTCGAGCTTCTTCAGCATAACTCGATCGCGACGTACACTCGATAGGAGGATAGCGACGCGGACGAGACCCTGCCGATGCTAAAGGAGGTGTGAACTCCTTGTAAGTGAATTTTCGTGAGTGGACTATTGACACTGTTTCTCTCGAAAGTAAGCGAGAGAGAGAGAGAGAGAGAGAGAGAGAGAGAGAGAGAGAGAGAGAGAGAGAGAGAGAGTAATTTTGGAGTTTAGTCGTGTGCGCCTAAAGCGGCTCCCGGGTGCAAGCGCGAGGTATTTATATGCGATAAGAAACATAAGATACAGCGTGATATTTCGACGCGTCCCGTTAATGTATGATGTACGCGTAACGCAATGACAGGACGTAGGTAGAGTGAGGAGCGCAGACACCATCGCGTCGCTCCAGATGCTGCCTCCGCGGAAGCGAAACGTTATGAATTAGCGGGTGAGCGTAAACAACTCGTACAATTTATGCCGCGCATTTCCAAATAATAATATGTAAATGTATTATTCATAGTTTACGGCGCATATTCTGATTAAATTAACGTAGGATCCCCGGAGCCGCGTCGGATCTCGCGGAACGCGTTCTCCGTTTGAAGTAAATATCATATCGTGCTCTCCCCCACTCTCACTTTCTCTCTTCTTTTTCCTTTTTTCTTCAATCTGTGCGCTACTCTCGTGTTTGCGAGTTCGCGATAGAAAAATTTATTTCGTGCACTTTTAGCTCAACCCGCGCTCCCCCTCCTCTCTCCCTCCGTTGTCGCTTCGCCTGGTACACGCGAAGCCTCGCTTGCGCGTCGAGTCCTTGCGCGAGGTGTCGTATTGCGATACGTTCGAAGAGACGCGATTTTCTGGCCGCGCACCTTGAGGATATACGACGCGCTGATCTCATTAATGAAGGGACACTCTGTGTATACCGCGAACTCGAGTAGAACAGAGGTAGAAAACAGGAAGTTCGCCTCAAGTCCGGAGGGAGTCGTGCGGTTCGGCAGGCCCGTTTGACGTTCAAGCACCAGCCGGTATTTAATGACCCTTGACGGTCTCGCTTTGTGCCTTGCTAATTACCACATACTCGTTGATTGATCACCGTTTTATGCGCCTGGCCGTTTTTGCGCCCATAATATCCCGACAGGGACGACGATTAATTTGGCTAGCAGGAGATCGCGACTCGCGTTAATTGTTTATTTACCGCTTCTTGCTAAAACACCCGCGCGAGGGCGATCTCTTTCGCCGGTGGAGGCTGCATTTTGAACGAGCGCGCGTTTCTCGTGTGTTTGCAGATAGACAACGGTGCTGCTGTGTACCAACTTTGGGAACAGAGATGAGTTGAGGATCGACTACGATGTTGAGTCGTCTTTCGGCCGTGGTGGCCTCCATTTTGGTTCACCAGATACACTTCCTGTGCGCCGCCAGCTCTTTGGGTAAGTTGTAATAAAAGGAGTTTGATGTCACTCGGGCGAAATGCCGAAGGAGAAGAGACGGGTCATTATTTCGGATAAATGAAAAAGGCGGCGGGGAGGTGGTGATACGCGCGATCGAGTAAAACTAATGAAAGGAGAGATCGGAGAGAGATAGATAGAGAGAGAGAGAGAGAGAGAGAGAGAGAGAGAGAGAGACGGTTTGGAAGCGAACTCAATGTATTTACGTTCGGTAGTTTTGCACCAATATTCGCTTCCCCGCACCGCGGATGGCCAGAAAGAAGGTCTTTGTTGCCGGTGAAAAATATTCAGGCGCAGTTCTCGAAGGGAAAACCAGATTATAGCCGGCTGAATAACGAGCCGCGCGGGCCGAACGGTCGGCCGCCAGACATTGTCCTATAATTTTCCAATTAAGGCATTGGATTCTCATAAATTCACGAGCACCGACGGCTTCCATAAATTTGACGCCGTACCGAGCGACAAACCGCGGTCGATCCTACGTACTTTTAGATTCGAGGCGGCTCTTACATCGCCGGTTGAAATGCTGAAATTGAAGGGGAGGAAGAACGATGAGGAAAATCGCGCAATTGATCACGATACTTCTCGGGAGGTACGAAAGTCTGCTTTCCTTTGACAGAAATAATATAGGGCACTTCCGGTGCGCGCGTTGGATCCGCCCGGGCTCACGCCGTGTCTTTGTAACGCGAAAATATATATCATAACGAGGCGACTTTGAGAATTTACCGGTTCTGCACCAACGCCTTTCCTCAGCTTTTACATATTTCCTTTTCTCGTTCCCTCTCTCTCTCTCTCTCTCTCTCTCTCTCTCTCTCTCTTCTCTTTTTTTTTTTCTTTAATTCTTTTTACGTGACTACGTATCCGAGCGTCGCGTTTGCCGCCGGAGAAATCCACGATTTGAGATCTTAATCGTCTCTGGCTATGACTCGACTCTCGACTCTTGCACTTCACTCCGGAGCCAGCCCGTAGTTTCCTTCGAGATCGTCGATTTACTCTCTTGAAGTGAATCGGTAAAAATGTTTCCGATCGGATCAGCGAAAGGAGTATTTCACCGATAATCAGTGAGCATTCACTGACTCTTGGTGGAAACACTCCCACTTTACCACTCCGTCTTACATCTCGTTGATCTTGACCGGTGAAGAAGTAAGATTTTATTTGCAAAATCTCGAGAGAGGACGTAAACTCGTTACACGTCAACTCTCGGCGGATCCAACTTTCGGCAGTTTTCATACGCTTCGCGAGCGATCACGAGCAGCGTCTGTGTTTGCAAAGAGTGCATCGATATAAATAAATAAATAAATAAATAAATATAATAAATAGATAGATACTAGAAACGCGCGCTAACTGCTACATTCAGCGCGGAGCCTTTCAGCGAGATTGCAACGCTATGCTTGGAAGTGAATGTTACAGCGTTTCAATGAAGAATACACCGATCGTACTTTAGAGAGCGTGGGAATTCTCGAGCGAATTGCCGAATCATCCATCGATACAACGCCTCTCTCTCTCTCGCGCGCGCGCGCGTTACCTCTCGTCGAGAGCGTAATCCACGTCCGCGGACGTGGTATCTGAAGCGTATTTCAGAATCCTGACTGGTAACCGGGTTTATCCCCCCCCCCCCCTCGCCCGTGGAGATTATGTGCTTCGTCTTTCCCGCGGATATTAGATAGAAGTCCGTCCGCCTCATTCCTTTTCCGGGGTGACTGTGCAGCGCGGGAGAATTCAACTTGTTAAATTGGTGTAACGGGAGGGGGTGGTGGTGGCCCTTCGTCGTGGCGTTGCTAGATACATCTCTCGAGGATTATCCTATCCTTCCGCGAGAAATGGTTAGGTGGAGGGACCTTGGGGCCGAGATAGAGAAACAGACGGAAAGTGAGACGATTCGTCAAGGCGAGGTGAAAGAGAGTACAGAGGTTGGGGGTTACCGCGCGGACGATCAGCTGAGAAAATAATTTTCGGGGCGCATCTTTCACATCGTCGGGATTTCTCGGATCCACCAGCGTGGAGACGAGGAGGAGGAGGAGGAGGAGGAGGAGGGGTTCCGCTCTCTGGTAAAGCCCTAGAGTCGAACCAAGCTGCGTCTCGCTTCGTCTGCTCGCCCCGTCCCGTTCCGCCTTCTCTCTCGTCTCCAGACGAGGAGACGATCGTCGCGTAGAACGACAAGGACCGTTTGAATGGTCGAATTTGATGAAGAGAGATATTGCAATGTCCGCCGTCGCGCGCGCGGTATCTCCACGATTCCACCGCGGTCTCTCCTTTATTTTTCAACACTCCGCTTGTGTCTCCTCCAGCGACGCGGGTTTTATAAGAGACGAGATTGCACGGTTTTCCGGTATTGTCCCGAAAAAACGACGATTCGCTTGGAAACTGGCTTTATTACCTCTTTCTGTTCGACCCGCGCGCGCGCGCGCACTGTGCCAAGCTATGTAAAGCTATGCTTATAAGACCGCCTGCTGTCTTCGATCGCGCGCTCGCGGAGGTGGATGTGGAAGGAGATGACGCGGTCGCGGAAATTGTAGCGAACAGCCTCGCGAAATGCGATGCGCGTGTGCTACGCGTCGTATCATCGCGCGATTCCCCGCCGCCGCGCCCGCGCTCGCGCCGTGCCGTGCCGTGCCGTGCCGTCTCGTACCGTCGCCATTAAGTTTCGGATCATTTATTTCAGCCTCCGGCAAATTGCCATTTTCGGGAATAGGTCCTGCGCTCGGTACTGCGGAGAAGCTCTTCAAGTAGTCGTCTCTGCTTCTCATCGCGTGCTCGTTACTCCGCTTCCAGATCTTTTCTGGTCCCTCTTTTTCCTCCCGCTGTCCCCGAGAGAGAAAGGTAGTAGGGTCCAATCCGCTTAGAGGCGAATATGCGCGCATAATACGCGCGTAATACGCGCATTGTTCGCGAAACATCTCGCGTAACGGAACATTTACTTACTCGCCGTGCGTGTTTATCTGGAATTTTTACGGAATTATTTATTCAGAGAGGGGCAGGGAGGGAGAGAGGCGTGCAATAAAAGCAAGCCGACAACGGCTGCGTGCGCGTTCTCGCGTGTCGAACGCGTCCGCGTTTTTGCGTTTAAACAGGTAGATAGACGTGCCGACGCGAATCTATGTTAGATTTTGCCGGTACGCGGACGTGCTCATTTCGACGCCGCGGGAATTACGGCGTCCGCGGAGTCGCGTCCGACGAGCGTTTCGCGGTATACGCGTGTGAACGCACATCGATGCGACCGCGATGCATGCGAAAGACAATTCTGTCGAATCGATCCCCTGTCACTCCCACCAGCGGACTATGGCTTTAAATTGCTTGAAATTTTTACGCGGGGGTTCAGATACGAATGTTCTTACGCCAAAGGCTCGCGCAGCCCAGCCAGAGGAGCAGTCGGATGCTCTTCTCTCTTTGATCGGTTTATTGACCATCGATTATTTGTGAAAGAGAATTACGAAATGTCGATAATGTTCTTTCTCTCTAACATCGCAAGATGAGCGCGAGCACTCGTGTAATTAAAGTGTATCTTGATAAAAGTGAGCGAGGGGATGAAAATCAGGATTAAAGTGTGTACGATGAAATGACGAAAATGAGAAAATCCCTCACGTTTTTACTCCGTAATACCGCATTTCTCTCACTTCTTTTTTCTCTTTCCTTTCCGAAGAGATTATTAAAATTTTCGCGTGTCTGCAGTCGCGCGCGGCTTATTGAGAAATTTGCCATTGGTTGTGAAACTTTGCAAGGTGAATATATTTGTGCGTATCGTCTCAGGAAGTTACATAGTCGCGTGTGCTTCTTGCTGATAAGGCCATTCAAGTGTCGGCAAGTAAAGGGATTCGCTCCGTCCCGTCGTGGATCGGGGGGTGGAAAATGAAATCCTCTTCGGTCTTATATACGATCCGTATTATCCTTCTCTTCTCTTCTTTTTTCCTCGCAGTATACGTAATACAACGCAGTCTTTAGTTTATGTAGACTTTCAGGAGACTTCGTTTCGCTACATCCCTAAAACCGCCGGCGATAAGTTTTTGCACCTCCATGTTGAATCTGTCTCTCGCGCGTTGAGCGCGGAATTTCCAGCATAAAATTGTCACACGTCCTCAAAATAAAACAGGCTGTGAAATCCGTTCATGGTTTACGCGGACAGTACAACATAAAATTGTTATCATTTATGTATAAATACTTAAATATCCTTTAAATTATGTTGCAGGTGCAAAGTCGTTTCCAGGGTTCGAAAACCTGCCGCGCTCGTTTTGGCATGAACTCAGTTCACCTTTCACAGAGGTTAGTCCTACGTATTATTAAACTCTGCGGATTTACTCGAATTAGGTTCTAACGTCTAACGAGAGATCAGAAATTTCAGAGCTCGCATTCTATTTTATTATATCGTAACAAAAATTATCGTGAAAATTGCTTGTCTGGGCATACGGATCTAGTAAGTAAAACTTACTTTTGGGTTATAAATCTTGAAGCGACGCGAATATGAAACGATATATCCAATTTCGAGAAGAAGATTTTTGAAATTAGTCTTTTAAATAACGCACCGACTCGTGTTGTACACGGTACGATCGATGTGACACTATTTGAAAAATTTCACACCAACATTTATTACATCTGTTGAACAATTCTCGCCACGAAACGTGTATTTATCGTGAATGCAAAGTCTATGTATATTACCGGAATTTGCAATTCGAATAACCTTTTGCGTTCACCGTTGAGTGTTTCGTATTCATCGTTCACTGCATTTTGCATGAAACGTTGTGTGCGTGTGTGTGTGTGTGTGTGTGTGTGTGTGTGTGGGTGTGGTGCGCACACGCGCGTATATACACACATATATATATATATTTTGAATTAACGGTAGTTACAAGTAGTTCGTGCCACTTTAAAAGCCGGATATGGTTTCTTCAGATTACATTACGAGCGCATTGAATACGCATCGAGTAACAGAAAGCGCAAAACGGATTTCGATCTTTATCCGTAGGTTTACGAGGTGGAAAGTTTCGTGACTGAAACAAGTGGCACTCCTGAACCGAGGCCATTTTTCGAGGATCCGGAGAGCAACATTACTGTGCAGCTTGGTGCTCAAGTCTACATGCACTGCAGGGTGCAAAATCTACAAGATACTCTCAAGGTGAGTGCTACGTGTTTCCATCTTTGAGCATATTTGAAGTGACGCGCGGATTCACCGACAAATTTGACCTCGTGCGCAACTCGTGCGACTTGTGTAGATTCATTGACATAGATAGAGAGGGAGAGAGAAAGGGAGGGAGAGAGAGAGAGAGAGAGAGAGAGAGAGAGAGAGAGAGAGAGAGAGAGGGGGGGAGATAATAATATTGTAATTAATCCCGAGGGATACATCTTCCTGTCACATACAAATCTCTTTCCTGTTTTATATTCTTTGCGCTGTTACCGTGGAACAAATAAATATTGGTTCTGTAATATCGTTTCAATTTGCAAACTCTTCCTCTCTTCTTTCTTGCCACCCTTCCTCATACATTCCACGTTTAAAGAAACTCGGGAATAAATAATATTTCCAATGTATGCGGCATCACGTTATCTTCTAAAAGCCAAACACTCGGCACTGTTTTATGAAGACCTTGTCGGCTCACCCGTTCCCTTTCTCATGCGCAGCCACTATGCGGCACACTTAGTTCATCCTAATTCTCCCAAAGGAAATTCCGTAGATAGCGGTGAGATATTTTCCTCTTAATTTTGCGATCGCGCCACTCTATCAGCCCGATGACGGTTATTGCGCGAAACTCAATGCTTATTGTATTCGCGTGTGCGTGTGCATGTAAACAAATTCCCCGCACATGTTTGCGCAAATTCGACCAAATTGTCTATTTATTTAACGAGTCTCGCGCGTTGAGGAGATATACATAATTTGCAATTTATTTGTATATTTCGCGATCATTTATGGAACGGCGCTTTTACAATTGTCAGAAGCGCGCGGCTACATTGCGTGTGAAGCATAATTATAAATATCGTTATTATTGTTATTATCATTATTATCATCATTACCACGACTTTTGATTCGTGCACGATAACGCCGTGAACTGCAGCGATTTATGCTCGAAGTGGCGAATTAGCCAGCAATGGTTTGCGAAGGTTATTCGCCACCTCCGCCAGATCCGCTACGCGTCGTGACGATCTTTACAAACAATTTTCTCGGATCTCCGCAGCTTATACAGCGCTGCTTGCGGGACGCGTTTCGCGGTAATTCCGACAGACAAGTGCGCGCTTTGACGTAATGTTTCTTCGTGCACGGCGCAGTTCCCGATCGATGTACATCCGCGCGGGAGCTTAAAGGATCTAATCGCCGATGTACAGACGCAGCGAGACAGCATTCGGTACAAACTGATAGTTGCAGCCCTTTGAAACAGTCTCGAACTTGATATCGCTGAGGCGACCAAAGTCAAGCAACACTTCGCCATAAAGTCGGCAAATACCGGCGTTGACACAATAGTTTCCCTCTGCTGCGTCTCTGTGTGTGTGTGTGTGTGTGTGTGTGTATACCCGTGTGTTGCCTCTGTATGTGCGTGCGTGTGTGTGCCGCGAGGAAAGAAATTTACCCACGATGCTCTTATCCCGATTCCTGCTCCCGATTCACCTTGCTCCTTTTTAAGCTCGTTAGATAATGTGACGGTCGTCGTTGATAAAACGACGATAAAGCGAGGGAGCGAGCGCCCCTCCGCGCGAGTTCTACGTACCTTCGGCGGGACAAAGCGACTTAATATTTTACGGGGGAGTTGCATTAAAAACGCCGACGAAAACATTTTACGCGCGCTTACCTCTTAATATCTCGCCGTACCTGTGTTTGCAAAGATAGCAGCTCGGTTTGCCGCGGCACGACGTGGCGCATTGCGATGCGGAACGCAACGTTTGCCAGTTACATTTGCCAGTATCGGTCGTCATAAAAAAACACAGCGCGCGAGTGCGCCGCTACGTTTGCCGCGATATATCGCGATCTATAAATCGTTGCTGAACTTAGCAATCTCTCGGGCGAGGCGCTAGGTCGCGCAGGGAGCATTCGCAAACAGCGTGCCGGAACATTTCGCTCGTTGCTCCGCGACTGCTTGGAATTCAATCTTTCTAAGTGGGAGTGCGCCGATGGGTTGAGCGAAACAAGTTGTTTCATGCGATGTGAATTGCACACGCGCCGCGCACGTTGTCGCACAAGGCTGTCCCGGAGCGTATTCCGGTTTTTAAGGATGAACTCGGTATCGTTTTCTCGATTTGACGAGACAAGGGAGGGAGAGAGAGAGAGAGAGAGAGACTTGCTTGCGAGTCGTTGTTTCCGGCTTGCTGCGACCGCGAATTTATTGCACTCATCATACTTCGGATAATTGTCGTATCCTAGATTGTTTGGTATCGTTATTAGCGCGGAATTTCGCACGTGAAATCGCGTCGTGCCTAAACACGTTAGTCAGAAGCGACGAGTTCCTCCCGTGGGATTAAAATTCCTATAGGAATATAATGCGCGGCCATCTATCGATCGACGAGCCTCTAATGTGTCCTTCTTTATCAAGCATGCAAAATATTCTCGGACGAGCCCGAGCTCGAACATGCCGTGAGAGGAATTTCCGTCACAACGAATATCCTTTTGGTATCTTCATTCGGCAAACTTTCCGGCGCCGGCGCCGGCGGGAGCGATTATTCCCTGACATTTACTATATCGGGCATTGTTTCGGCGGGTAAGAAAAAAGGAAAAGATGCAAAAAGAGCGGAGAATAGAGAGGAAACGACGAGATACCGCGGATCTTGCGTGAATCATCCCGAACGAGGATGCATAAGCTGCGTTAAAATAAACATCACTCGCGCCGAGTTGAAGAAGATTAATAATTCATTAGCGGGTGTTGTAGTCGCGTTGTTAAATACTTGAGATCGGCGAAACATTTTCCGCGTGGTAACGAGAGCGGAAAACTGTTTGCTTTTATCCTGACGGATGCCGTGGAAGGCAACAGGAGCGCGGCGGGCGGCTTCATTAACAGTGACAAAGACTTGTTTCTTGTCTCACGATCAATAATGTTAATAAGACGGCAGTTTCAGCTGCCCTCTAATGCGAGATCCATGAGCTTGCTGTTCCAGCTGTTTATTCTCAGTCGCCCGGTGTCGGACGAGTACGAAGAGTGATTGACTTGAACTACTTAAAGACAACCGTAAGCTCCTATCCGTCCGCCGGCGGGGATAATCAGTTTATGTAAATCGTCTCGGCGCACTCTAACAACATATTATTCCGTGTGCCGTTACTTCGAGCTGTAGACATCGTGCTCCTTTGTTTTTCTCCGAGTCTTTTCTTCGCGTTTTCTCTACGCTTTTCGCGTCAGGAAATATTAAATTCGTCGTTTCGCGCTCTCTCTCTCTCTCTCTCTCTCTCTCTCTCTCTCTCTCTCTCTCTCTCTCTCTCTCTCTCTCTCTCTCTCTCTCTCTCTCTCTCTCTCTCTCTTCAACATTCAGAACCGCGGAGACCGTATGTATGTATGTACGTACATACATACGCATATAAAATTCGCTCTCGCGCATACGACGCAGCTTCGGTTAAACGTGCGTTGCCCGTTAATGGGATTCAGATTATTAATGACGAACGAGCGAGGTGGAAGGTAATACATAACCCCCGGAGCCCTACACCGACGGCATGCAAATAGGCGCACGCGTTCTTACAAGCGAGATCCCTGTACTCCGAATTGTCTCGGAGTCGTTCCGAACTTCTTCCCATTTTCGCGACTCGTCCGCGCACATAACGCGGCCGCATCGGCCAAACTTTTAACGGTGTCCTCGTCTCACGCGCGTCGTATGAAAGTTTATATCTGTGTAATTAGCTCGACGAAGAGACCACTACTGCATTAATTATAAGCGGACCGGGACTACGGTGATACAACGTTGTACGGTATTAATTAACGTGCTACATCTCGTATCGCTTGAAATAGACGCGAACAATCACAGGAGCTGCGAGATAAGGTGAACAGGCGGAGGGTAGTATTGAATTCGCGTGGGCGCGTGCAAGAGAAAGAGAGAGAGAGAGAGAAAGTGTATATTTCGCTGTGTCAAGGTGTGAGGTGTTTTCTCGTGCGCGAACGACTGTAACTCGCCACATTTCGCACAGTTTACGAGCGCATTTGCGCTTTACGACGCTCCCTCGTCGGGGCGAATCTTGAGCCGTAAGCGTGTCAATTTTTCGAGAATCGCATTAGCGCAGTCTTACATTTCGACGGTGGATTCTGCGAGCTCGAGCTCCCTCGAGTTCCTCGCGAACGAACGGTGGGGAACAGGTTTCACGCGGAGTGTAACGCGAACTTTCAAGACATCGCGCGACGTTGCGACGAGAAAGAGAGCGAGACAGAGATAGAAAGAGCGTCGATGAAATTTTCACCTCACGAGCGTCATGAGAGCCAGACTCTTTGATTGCCGCGTGTCTCTTTTGTTCTTTCTGCTCTCATACATTATTCGGCAATGACCACCTGGCACGAACTTGATACGCGGAATGGATATTGTACGGTTGCTTCTCGATTGCGCGACCGCACACTGATTCGTTATCCGCATCAACCCCCGAAGGGAATCGCATGCTCTCTCGGGTCGTCTTTCTGCCTGCGCAATATCATCATGCATAACGGTGTCTGCTTTCTTGAGGTAAATTGGGAGAGAGAGAGGGAGAGAGAGAGAGAGAGAGAGGAGGGGGAGGGGAGAAGGGAGGGAAGAAATGCCAGAGAAACAATCTCTCCCCGCGGCACCGTGAATGCCTTCCGAACAACCGTCTGACGGACGGATTAAAACGTCGGTATTTTAACGTGTCAGCGCGTAATTATACGTTGAAATATTTACATGCAATTAACACGTGTTGGTGAACGCCGCGCCGTTTCACGTACGTAGCACGATTATTGGGGGCGCCGCGGCCGCGGCGGTCCGAAAACGAGATCGCGCGCGCGCGCGCGCGCGCAGCCCGCCGCGCCGGGCAAATTACACTTTTTGTATTCGATTTCCCAAGCGGGTGAATTGAAATCCGCGTGCGAACGCGCAACGATAATATACGACGAACCAACCCCGGGGTCTTACAGTCTCGACGAACAACACAGGACTGTTCTCTGATTGAATCGACACGCGAGTCGCGCTCACCCCGATGTTCTCGCGTTCGTTTATTCCGCCTCCCGGCTGCATGCTGTCATTTTGCATTTTCCGCGCGTTAGTCGCGATTGCGTTATCGGTGCGATTCGAATCGCGACGCGGTGCGAATTGAATTATTATGCGTTACGACCGCCTTCCCGCGCAATCTAACGCTAACATTCCGCGCGGCTGCTGAGCTACGGCTATGCGGCATGCGTATCTGCAGTCGCACGCACCGATACGCGCCGATACGTGGGCGTGCTGCAGGATAGTTAGGATGGCAGGATATGTGCGCTCCTCGCGCCGCGAGGAGCCCGCATCTGCGCGCTCGCGCGAGACTCCTACCTCGTAACGTCTCGTAACGTCCGTAAAGTTGCACGATTGCTCTTGCCACGGGTTATTGCATTCTTTTATATTTTCGATACGGCTCCGGCGCTAACGTTCGTTACTGCCGCTCGGCATTGGAACACGGTAGGGCGATGATTCAGGCTCAACATCGACGGCCAATTACTGGCCGAGCCGGTACATCGCGATTGTACGCCGAGGGAGGAAGGTTGTTAATTTCACTCGGCAAATTTTCGTAATTTTCGGCGCGAACCATATATTTTTACCCTGGAGCGAAGCGACGGTAACAGCAAGCGTGTGTAAGGCTCGTTATTAACGACATTCTAATAGCGTTCAGCGCAAAAAGCGGGTTTCTCGAGCGCAATTATTTCACCGTGCAATTATAGTCACGAATATAGAGCGGCGTTTCCGTAGGCCGCACGTCGACCAAAAGCGGGCCTTATTTTCTCGTGCAGTTCTCGGCGCGGCTATTGGCCCAGCTTGCGGCTTCCAAGCGCGCACCATTCGGTAAAGATGATTGCGCGGGAATTTCCGGCCTTCGGGCGGAATTTCGGGCTCCGTTGTATGGCGCGCATTTTGGCCGATTTTTATTCCCGCGTTTATTTCTTTGTATTTCGGCGTTTTTGAACGACGTGCGCCACGTGTCGCGACATGTCAAACACGCGAACATGTGTCATGACGAGAGAGCGCACGCGACGATTACGAGCCGCGAGGAATGGCGTTTGTTTCACGTTTATACGTCGATTTTTGCCCGAGATACAGCAGTCGAAGTTTGTGATTTCGATAGCGGTCGACGGCGGCGGCGGCACGCGGGCGTGTTATAATACATTGTAAAACGCGCCCCCGTCGGCTTCTTGCCCCCCTCTCCTTCAGCGCGGCGCGCTCGGTGCACAAAGGAAACGCCGCGCAACATTGTCGGCGGCCGCTAGTCGCCCCCGTCAAACGATTCGCCGCTCGTCGATATTTCCGCGTGCAAAAGTCGCAGCGACCTGCGCTAAGTTGCACATTCGAAAGCTGAGACCGCCCCGCTTCTCCCGACGATGCTGCGCCTCCGTTCTCTTTGTTATTAATTATTTTAGCACTTGCGTGTTGAAGATGAACGGGCGCGCGGTCAAAGACGCGACAGCGGTTTGGATTCGAGACGGGAAATCGGGAAGGGAAACGAATCGCGCGCGTGTAGAGAGAGAACGCAATAACTTTGTATTGGGTTGGCAACTAAGTGATTGCGGATTTTAAATAAGAATGAAAATTCAAAATTTTTAATTTGCTTTTTAAAATTTTTTTCAATGCATGTATGCGATACATTGAGCTTCTCTGCGATATCACGTGTTGTGCTATGACGATCTGAATCGATAATGGCCTTGATATGGGTCTCATCGACTTCAACTGGACGGCCAGATCGTTGAGCATTTTTCAATGAAAAATCACCAGAACGAAATCTGGCAAACCAATTTTGGCACTGCCTTTCTTTCAAGGCTTCATTCCCATATACGGCACATAACTTCTTGTGTGCTCGCGATGCATTCTTGCCTTTTCGGAAATAATACAATAAAATATGTCTCAAGTGCACGTCTTGCTCTTCCATTTTTAAATTGGGATAAAAACAAAACTAAAGAACTAATCGATATGATTTTTGTGCTAAATGAAAGGTAGAAGTCCAAACAATAAGAAAAAAATATAGGTTAGGTACTTTGAACACGTTAACGAAACAAAAGAAGGTGTAAAATCCATCTGTCGACAAAATCCGCAATCACTTAGTTGCCAACCCAATAGTATAAAATCCTTTGGAATACGAGCGCGCGGGAGAGGCTGCGAGAGATTGGCTAGGCACGAAATTTGCAATTGCGAGGGAGACAACGGGAGGCTGGAATTGGATGTGACATTTGACTGATTCGGGAGCGCGAATCGCTCCCGTGTCGCTTAATTTCGCATGATTGCGTCCCGATTAATCCCGATTAACGATAAAATTAGTCCCGATTAATAATAATAATAATAATAATAATAATAATAATAATAATCGGGTGCGAATGGGGAGACGTTCATTATTGACGTAATGGAGAATCGCGGCAAAAATTCTGTCATCGGCGGGGCCGTTATAACGCGCTCCAGCAATTATCCATCGGTTCCCTAGCTTTTAGAAGCTATTACTTCCCTTTTTCCCCTCCTCGAGCTTCCTCTGCCATCGTTTCGCACCTAGCAACGGATTCCTTTTCAATTAGTTGTTCCCCGCGCTCCGGGTTCGCGCCCGCTTTTATCCATTATCTCGCGTTTAGCGCAATCCGCGCCGATGAGGAGTCCTAGCGACGGCTGACCTCGTTCGTAGGCGCCAATAAGAGAGATCCAAGGACTAATTAAAGTTTCGCAAACGTGACTCCCGTTGACGAGGCTGTCCCGACGCCGGACAATGAGTTATTTCGCGCCACAGGCACGCGCGCATGACTTTCGCGAAAGTCGCGCGCGCGACGTAATCTCCTTTCTTTTCCCTTTTTTAATGCAAGTTTCGCGCGCAAGCGACGGTCGACGGAGGACGGGCGCGGCAGGACTCCGATTGCGGTTCTCGTCGATGGGCTGGCGAATCCAATTTTCTTACCTTTGTGCGGCGGTCCCGAATTCCAGTTAGAGCGGCTTTACGGATTTCGACAAGCGTCAGAGATCACGGTTGCCCGAAACGAGATTTCCACTGTTGGAGTTGTAACCGCGTAACTCCCGCGAGCTCCGCGGTGATTTAAGAGGCTCCTCACTTAACTAAAGAGGATAGTAAATTCTGGAACTTTCAGTGTTTTAGATCAATTCGGTGCCCGGCATTATCAGCGGCGAAGCTCTTTCGGGCACGGCGCGGCGGTACGTTTCGCGAATCGCGGCGAGCTCGCCTCGCCTCGCCTCTCCGAGCGAAAATTCGCACCATCTCGTGTCCGTCGACCCGAAACCGCAAAACACTACGTGAAAGGAAAATAGATGAAAATGAAATTAAAAATGGTTTCCGCCACAGAGCGGGTAAGCGTGGGCTATCGGGGAATTGTGCGGAAATTTGATTACGGGATATTTGGAAATTCTACGGATATCAGTGCGGAACGACGTGTCTCGCCGCGCGCACGGAGAGCGCGACGAGCAAAACGCAGTGTTTTTTTTTTTTCAAAGCAGTCGTCGTTAAATAGTTACGAGGCTTTGCGTACGCACGCCTCGCGCGTGCGTCGCGCGCGACGTGTGTTTTATGTGTTTTTGCGACTAGTGCTGCGCTAGTACCTTCGATAGAACTGTACTGATATATGAACATGTCTATTACATTCTTTGACGCGGTTGCAAACGTAAAATATACACGCGCGGGATATTGCGAGCTAATGGAATATAAAAGAGGAAGTCGCGCGTACGTGCGTGTGTGTGTGTGTGTGTACGCCGCGGCACATCCGCGGCAAATGTTTGCTTTAAATGGAATAAATAAACAAACGGTGTATTGCCGCGTATTGATCAGCAGCTGAAACATTGAATGCATAAATCGTTAATTTGGCGAATGACTGCGTACGGTCGCTCGCTCGTCTCGCTCTGCGAGACCGCTTACGCGCTCATAAACGTTTCGTGAGTAATCCATCAATCATCTGTGTGTGTGTGTGTGTGTGTGTGCGCGCGCGCGCGCGCACGTGCGCTAACAGAAAGTATATCGCGTAATCCTTTTGTTGAACGCTAACAATTTACATTAATAGCCTATTACGGACATTAAAAGGTTTGCGGGCCAACATTTGCCGATAATGCGTGTTGTAATACGCGCATGAAAACATAATATCGGGGCGTCGCGCGAGTGCGACGACCGTAGAATTCACGTAGGAGCCCGCTCTCTCGGCAGGAGCGAATCCGCCAGGTGAATACGAAAGAGTATTCCCTCGGAGGAAATCTCTCGAAGATACTTGCACGCGCGTCGTCACCACGGCGCGCGTTTGCTCTTCTGCGAATCTTCACCTTCACCGCGGATCTCCCGATTTCCAATCTGTTCTTTCTATCTTGTACGCGCACTTTATCTTCTCGATCCGAAGCAGCCCGCGAATTTAGCGGAACGTTTGCCTCGAGAGTGAAAGAGAAAGAGAGGAGGGGGGAGGCGGAGAGAGAGAGAGAGAGACAGAGACAGAGACAGAGACAGAGAAAAGACCGCGTCCGGTTTCCATTTTCACCCGACAACTCGCGCGCATTTGATTATAACGCCGCAACGAGACGACGAGTTCGCAATTGTTGCCGGCGGATAATTCGCCGCGAACGAGCGGCGCGATCGACCTGGTCGCGCGTATAGTTTCCGAAATAATGCGCTGTGTGTGCGCTTGTCGTAACGCCGACGGACCCGCGTGCTGCTTTGACGTTTGGTTTGTGGCTCAATTTGCATGTGATAAATGCACACCGGCGCGAACCTCAGCCTGTTCGTTCTACGGATGACAGAGACAGAGAAAGAGGGGGATGGGGGGGGACTAGAGGGGAGAGAGGAAGAGAGTACGAATGACAGGGAGGGAGGGAGGGAGGTAGGTAGGTAGCTGGACCGCGTCAGCGTGATCTTCTACGCACGAATACAAAATCGAAACTTTTAAACACCTGCGACGACTCCACCAATAACCAGCGGGCAGCTGTTAGGTCAGCGATGGCAACTTCACCGCGTATTTTACACTGGTTGAACGAGCTTACTTAACAGGCGAAATGCAATGGCGGTCCCGCGAATTATCGAACTCGGGCTTTCGCGGCTTATTTGCGACAGATAATATCACGCCGAGAAGATCGCGCGTGCACGCTCTTGGAATTATGAATTATGAATTATGAAACGACGCGCGCGCGCGCGGTTGTAAATGGCAACGTCACCGGAGCGACACGCGGAAACCGGGCTAAATATTACGCGGGCAACGGGACATAAAGTTACTAAGACGTAATTATTCACTGCTGAGTCCTTTATAATAATGACAAATGACTATTCCCTCCACTCGCGAGAGCGCGAGCTGTTCTCTATTTCGAGGACGTTCTCTCTCGCTTCCTTTCGCGCGCTCTCTCTCTCTCTCTCTCTCTCTCTCTCTCTCTCTCTCTCTCTCTCTCTCTCTCTCTCTCTCTCTCTCTCTCTCCCCCAGCTGAGACGACAGTCTAGCCCCTGCGACGCGCGATGCCTAACGATTCTTTAACTTCCTCGTTATTAAACTTTCGTACGCGGAATCATAAGTATGGGGAGAAATTGTCTCGACGTGCTGTATCGGAGGACTGTCTTCACATTGGCCTCGATTCGTCACGATTGTCTCTGGGAAATGTGTTCGCGTTAAGGTGCGTCGAAAAAGATGCCTTTAGCGCTCGTATATCGCGGCATACGTTCGAATCTCTCGGGGGAAGAGCTTGTTACATCAGGGATGGTTGTCGTGCGCTCTACAATTTGCGAACGAATCGGGAGGAATTATAAAATCTCGCAAGTCGGTTTTTAAATTTCTTTCTCTGTCTCTCCCCCCTCTTCCCCCCCCCTCTCTCTCTCTCTCTCTCTCTCTCTCTCTGAGCGAAAGTTTAGTCGAAGGACAGAACGAAATAACCGAGTCATGTAAGTTCGAGTAACTTTTCTCTTGTACAGAGGATAATTCTTCACTCTAAATCGTCGAGCATATATCTTCATTCGAAACTGAAGAGCGAATCAGACGTGCTCCATCGTCACTGGGACAAATTCACTCTAATAGGTTGAAACATACATTCGTATGGATCAAGTTTGCGTATCAATTCACTCCAAGTTTCGGTCAAACATTCGTTCTTCTCGTAGCAAATGCCTTCACTATCGCTTCGAATAAGATTTCACTTCGAGAAATGTAGGGTGTAAATTGCAAGAATTTTTATCGACGGTTCTCCTCTTCCCCCCCCCTCTCTCTCTCTCTCTCTCTCTCTCTCTCTCGATTTTTCTTTGTACGTTTTGAATTAAAAAAAAAATTTCTTTCAAAAATTAAATATCTTTCGCGCATTGATTTTCACCGAGGTAAAAGGGGACTGGTCCGCGAATGTTTAATATCAAGAACACGTGGTCGTTTGCATTGTTGTTGACGCGACGACAAAAGAAATTAATGCCGACGGGTATCTCGCGAGTTTATCTCCGCTCGGGCTAAGTTTGTCCGGGACTATCGAGTCTCCTCGTTTTTTTTGCGTACAAAGTTTCCATTCGTGCTTTAGCGCGCGGGTTGGATACAATCGATTTAAAAGTGCGGGCGTATACTTATGTCAGATAACAGCCGTTGGCGATATAACTTAGCGTGATTTACGGGCAATGCGATCATATTTTTACGGTGCACCGTTCCATTAGCTTCGACGTGCATGATTTATGCAAAGTGTTCTTGGCGCTTCCGCGCGAGCAGAACAAGACTACTCTTGTGTGTCCACTCGCGAAAGTCGACCGCGTATAAATATCTTTGCGCTCGCAGGTGCATAAAATCGATAGACGAGTATTTCGCGATATTTTTGTCGCGCGGTTCTACCGGCAGCTGACGATGATTCTCGCCAATCAATTTTCGAGCGGAAAATTCACGCAAGACGATAAAAGTCTCTAACCAACCGCCTCTCCTTGTTTCCTCTTCTAATCTGCTCAATGTATAACCTTAATTGTACATTAATAATTGCAGCTGCTACATCAGTAGCAACTTTTCTACTATATTATAATAATTTCAACAATTACTGATATCTTCCCGCAAGATTAATTATTCGCAAGCATCGCGGTCTCGCTCCGGAAAAATTTCTTCCGGATCGAGCACCTGAAGAGTTTTCATTCAAATTAATTTTCTTCTTTCAAGTATTAATATTACACCGCCAGAAAAATATTTCCGTCACTATCATGGCGTGTATACCTCGTTATTACCAGAACCGACACGCGATGAAAAATTCTCCGTCGAAGACGCCGACGAGCTCGGCTCGCGCGAACGTGAAAATGCTCACGCGACGGAATTTCTATATCGCGCGCCATCGCCTCTCTCTCGTTTCCAGGTATCCTGGGTGCGTAGGCGGGGAGAGGAGCTCCATTTACTCACCATCGGTCTGGACACGTACGCGAGCGACTCGAGATTTTCTCTGGCCTTTGAGAAACCTAATGACTGGCGATTGCTTCTGCGCTCCGCCACGGAACGCGACGCCGGCCTTTACGAGTGTCAAGTCAGCGCCCACCCGCCATTAATCAGAACTGTCCATCTAGCGGTGTCAGGTGAGTGAGCGCGTCATTCGGTGTGTGTTCATCTGACCGTTCCCGCTTGGCAGCCTCGAAGCAATCAAGAGCCGCTATTTCCCGCCGCTACTAACGATATGCACTTTGATCTGATGACCGCAGCGCCGTCCCGTAAATCAACGCGCCCACATAGTAGCCCGATATGTCGTAACAATCGTTGCCGGATATCGGCCGCCCACCGCCGGATATATCGAGACAACTAAGAAAAGACCGCGCGGTCGCCTGAGCGGCGCGCTCGCGACGACGCTTGACAGTCGCTTTTCGAGTGTTGTTCGAGCGGTCGGAGATTCGCAAGCGCGACTTTCGCGACTCGAATCTCCGGTGTGCAAATAGTTCACACGATCCCGCTTCTTCGTTAATTTCGAAGTGCACTTCGCTTCTTAGTTGGAGGGAGCCCGATACCCCTCGAGGGCTCGAAGGTCGAGCGCGCGATTTTTGCCAAAGCAGAGATCCGTTTTAATTTAGCCGAACCTTTCATAAGAGTGAACGCGCGGAGGAGCAAGGGGGGAGGGGGGGCGGGGCGGGGAAAGCTAGTAGGCGCGTACGGTATTTTAGCCGGTTTAAAAAGCTTCTTCTCTCTTTGATGTAATCACTAGGGTGCTTGTTACGGAATATATTGCAAAGTTCGTAGTTGTCGGCGTATTAGGCGAATGAGGCTAATTTTGCCGAAGGCAGCGACGACAAGAGCCAAGTGCATTATTCTCTTAATCCACTTCTGTGAAGTACCTCCGGAAAGTTGCTCTCTGTAGATACATAATCCATGTGTCCCGTGGCACGTTTTCGTTGAACCATAAATCACAGAAGCTCACGTCGTTAGGGTCGTCCTCTTCGCGGCATAATGGCGATCTCGATGCTGTAACGATGTCCTCATGGCGCCCACGTCCCACGCCACTTAATTGGAATCCCGTCTCTTACTCGTATCCTCCCCCTTCCTACCTCCTCCTCTTCTTCCCCTTCCCCTTCCCCATGATCCTCCATCCCCATTGCTATTTCTCTCCTCCTCTCCTGCCCACCCTATGTCCTCCATTTCCGTTCATCCTTCGTTATCGGTAATGCATCCCGAGTCGAAATTTTCGCGTTCGCATTTGTTAATTGCGAGTTCCGTCGAATTCGAATCTCGAGGTAAAACACTACGCAAGTTCCTATCCTTGATGCTACAAATGATTAGTCAATGTCATTTTTTCCATATCGGATTATCCTCAGAAAAGGATTTTCCTTTCAGTTATTCAATATTTGATTGTCTCCATATTTTACCTGCAATTAATTTTTAATAAGCAAGCAATAATTAAAATCATTTAATAAAGATTAATGGGCAGGCAGGTATAACTAATACGTAAGTGAGGAAATCGGCATCACAATCTTTTTATTATTTACATTTCCTGACGTTGGAAATTACGTAACGTTGGAATTAATATATATTAAATATTTATTTAAAACATATTTATACATCTACAAATAACATGATTATGCGTTTCGGCGTCCTGCGTCCTTCGTCTCTTCTCGATGCAGCGTTCTGCTCTCGGCCGTAGCGTCGTGCCACCCCGGAAACTAGATCCTGTCACGCTGATATTCGCGTAGGTGCGCTTTGATCGGAAAAAAACATTCGTTAATTAACGCGATGTCGCCGAGTAAATCCGAGTAAATATTTCAGGAGCCGACGAATGTTACTCCTTGCATAAAATATCGCGCAACGCGGGGGAAAGTGCGCGTGTAGCACGACGCACGTAAACACGAAAAACAATGGACAAAAAAAACGTATACTCATCGCCTTCCATCAGCTGCCAGCCGTCGCCGCTCAAACTAAGCGCTGCGCCATTACTCGATCAAAACAGCCCAGACCTTGACGCGACGGGGGTCAAACGTGCCCTCGCACGTCGCGCGTTTTTCCGGAACTTTCCATTGCGTTTCGGGCCGGCGCGAGCGAAGGACGTACGCGTGTGCGTCGGTCGGTGTTATCTGTATCGTTCTCATTGATTGATTAAAGTCTTTCGTCGGCCTCTGAACTGATCGAATCGGTCTCTCGCTGGCATCTCGCGTTGATTAACACGTGTTTCACCGGTCGAATCGTACCTACGCGAGTGTCAGTGACAGCATGAAGCAGCCAAGACGCTGAGAGGCCTTCGAAGTCAGGACGCAGGATGCCGTCACGTTGTGGAGAGCGATACATCATGCGTCGTACATCAAGGTATGCCAAACTGTTTATTATCCGGAAAGTTTCAATTTGGCCATTTGACGAATTTACCGTAATTATCCGACTCGAAATTTTGGACCGGTGTTCATAGTTATTATTTTATGTGTAATTATAGTTACATGAATCTGCGATTACTCGCCGATCAGTACTTATTGTATTATTTCGTGCGAGAAGCAATCAATATTGCCGAATAACAGCCCATGAATACGAATTTGTTCTCGATCAAAGATTTTGTGTAATTGAGAACTATGAATAGTCGGGGTTTGGTAAATCTTGCAACTGCTGTTTCTAATAATGCTGTTTCACAATCGCGATTTTGCGTAATTGGGAATACGATCGTGTTTACTTTTGCCGTTGTTCTTTCCTATTTAACTTTTTTCCGTTTATTTCTATTTAACTCTGTTATTATACGGAATGCAAACTCAATCTCTACTGGTAAACAAAGCATTATTGGATACGTAACTGTTATCTTTGCTCTTACAGCTCTTTTTGATAGCAGCTCTTTTTAAAATCAAAATCATCAAAACTTCCAACGTCAAAAAAAAAGAAAGAAAAAAGAAAAAGTAATTAGGAAGAGATGAAAAGAAAATGTATTGTTGTTTCATTTATTTGTTTACCACCATCCCAATTCTTGTTTATAATAATAACTTAATATTTGCCTCTCCCAGCTGTATATTCGCAGCGAGTAAGTTATATAATTAATAAATCGTTGCCCGAAACAAAGAATAAATATTAAATTCTACTGAAATATTTGGAGATGATTAAATATATATACAATATATTAAATAATTCTTCAACGAATACTTTTCCAATACGGACGGAATTGGAGCAAAAAATTATTTGTAGCATCAAGGTAGGACAGAGTAGCCTGTAAAGAGCAACTTTTCGAGGTTCTCCACTAATCCTTCAAGTTCGACGGGACTTGCAGGATCGATGCGGAGGGGAAATTTCGACTCGGAACGTAAATCCTCGTCGACGCGATTTCACGGGCGCCCGCGCAAGCACGCGTATCGCGCGTGAACAAAACAGACAAAGCTGTTGAGCCGTGATAAATGCATACGAGAGGGCAACACCATCTTTCTTCCATTACGTTGTGCACAAAGAGATTCAGCGATTCGACGATCGGGTCTATCGGCGGGGTAGTGACGCGCGGGGTAGATTAGTATCATTAGTATCTATTATCGGCGCGTAACCGATGTATGTTGGATAATTCCGCGCCGACTCGGTCGACTAGCGGTGATTGATCGATGGCGAGCGATATCACGGTTGACAGGTATATTGGATTAATATCGGACGTAAGACTGATAGATATACTTCGCGGATCGAACGCGCGCGCGCGCGCTCACTCGCTCTTACGGGGGCGGGGGCGGATTTCGGCCAGCTGCTACGAGAGCGCGCGGGGTAGCTCCGTCGGGATTAATGAGACTGCGTCCGGTCAGGAAGAGAGAACTCGGAACACTTGCTGCCTCACGATTTGTATATCCGAATGCGCGATTATAATTATACGACGCAGGAGAGCGTCGAATTAATCACGGTGCCGCGAGCACGAGCGCGCGCAACGTGCGCCGTCAGGTATAAATTTACGATGACGAGCACGCGTTTCGAGAGCCGCTGCTGGGGAAAGTCATCGCGATATCTTTGCCTTCACGAGGACGTAGGAGGTTTGCATTCTTATTGGTCGACAACAAGGCGGCTCTTGACTCGTTCCTCTCTCGAGGAAGTCGTCGAAATTTAACCGTACGCTGTGTGGATTTGTACGCGCGACGTCGAATATATTTATGAACGTTGCAGTCGTCGGGATTGCGGAGTATCCTTGCGCACTGTAACTGTTCGCGCGCGATCCGTTTCACGGGATCGTCGCGATAAAACTTGGAAATTATCGACTTGACAAATGCGACCGCTCGGACTCGTTAGATCGCATTAAACACCGGGGAGGAAACGCGGCGATAAAAAGACAACGAAGAAGAAAGATGAGACGAAAGATGGAGAGATTGAAAGGATGAATTGGTGGCAGAGAAAAAGAAGTAAGAGCAGCGGCAGAAGGAGGGCGGGAGAAACGCGGTAGATGAAATCAATAAGTACGCCGATATCGAGATATTTTTCAGTCACCGTAGCGCTGCAATGGAGGGTTATGAAATATCTGGCCGAAATACCAGCTACAGCATCGGAATAAATTCTGTGTTCTGTGAAATAAACGGAATATTTTGTGGGTCCAAATGGCGGAACGAACGATTGCGGTGTATTATTCTCCTACATACCGCGTGGCTTTTGTTTTATTTAACTTATAAAGTCCGCCTTCGGATATATCATAACCTCGCGCGGCTGAATATCGGTGCGTGCGTTTTGATCGATGGGCGTTTTCCTTGCACATCAGGAATCCTTGCTTCCTGCCGAACAGGGATGTGCGATCAGGATCCTCGTGCTAGGCCGGACTTCGCCACACAGGCGTTCGTCTTTCTCGCCGCGAGATGCTGCCAGACACGATTTCGCCGCCGCGCCGCGCCGCGCGTTGGAATCTGTTCGCGCCGTTGCGCGGGGAATCCTCCGCTCGTCGTGTCTTTACTCCTGCCGTATGGCATCCGTCTTTTTATCCCGTGACGCGCGTGATTCGCAAGGAGCATCGCCGCGAGATCCTCGCGATTTCGACGTTGCGACCTCGTCGGAGAATCTAACGTCGCTTCTCGTCCTCGGATGAACGGCGAAAACCGCGAGTAATGATTTCCTCTGAGGCCGCAAAGCCGCCGATGGGTTCGTTAATCCGTCGAGACTTTCTCGTTCTTTCATTTCTTCCGGCCTTTCCTCCTCGGTCCGCTCGCGCCGTCTCGTTCACTTCTTATCGCGTGTGCCGGGATTTTTATAATGATCTGTAAAAGTTAAAACGCTCGCTGACATCCGCTGTTATCTTGCGACTTTAGCCCTGCTTTTCCCACCTCCTCCCCTCTCTCTCTCTCTCTCTCTCTCTCTCTCCGCTTGTTCTTATCCTTTCATTAATCAAGAGATCATCGTTGCTTTACGACGTGAGCCTAGGGGCCACATTACTCGTCGCTCGTGGCCGTTTTCAATGAACACCGTGCTGCAGCCGAGGAGTTCCGGGCGGGTTTACGCGTGGAAATAAAGTTGCGTCTCGCGCGCCGGGCTTAAGATGTACAATTTGTGCTCGTCGCCCGTGTCTGGGAGCTTTATTTCTGGCAGTCGCTCAAATAGTTAGGAACTTAAATTCCGTGAGCGCGATGGCGGCTTTTTCGAGAACGTAAACTGCTTGTGCCAGAGTGCGCCTGTCTTTTCTCTTTCTCTCTCGTTCTCTCGTTCTATCTCTCGTTCCCTCTCTCTCTCTCTCTCTCTCTCTCTTTATCTCTCTCGTTTCACCGTCTCCAGCCGCCCCCACGTCGAGCTTTGGCATCGCGAACTTTACGAGCCTCGAGCCACGTTCTAAACGGGTTTCCATAATGGCCCATCGATTGACGTCGGCACTGCTCAAAAAGAGCGCGAAATTAGTACGAGGGGGAAAGGTTTTGCCTCTTCGTCGTCGCCGTCGTCGTCGTCGTTTCGGACAGTGAACGCGCCGGATGGAATAATAGAAGCGTTATTTAAAATGAAACGAAGTAGAGAGAGAGAGAGAGAGAGAGAGAGAGAGGATAAGCGAGCGAACGAACGAGCGAGCTTTGGACGTTTCTTCGAATCTTTTTAATATCACCGTCGTCGTCTGGTCGATCCTGTCTATCGGCTCGGGGGCAAGTGCCGCGTGTCCTCGCGACGTCCTTCGGATGTGATCCTCATTCTATTCTCCGTTAATATTCGAGAAAGGCTATCTCTCGATCGATCCCTTCTGTCTGCCGCCGGTGCGGCCCGTGGAGCCTCGAAATTTTCACACCACCGCGCACCGACGCGTGCTGCGCGCGCGATCCGCCATCGCCATCCGCCGAGAAGAATATTCAAGCGATCAGATCGGAACGAAGTGTCGGGAACGTGGCTCGCCGAAGGTCATACGTGCGCTCCACGAAGAGGTTGTCTCGACGACCGCACTCGATGACGAGCGTGTCGCGTTCTAAAGCCGAGATAGGGGAAAAGAGAGTGAGAGAGAGAGAGAGAGAGAGAGAGAGAGAGAGAGAGAGAGAGAGAGAGAGAGAGAGAGAGAGAGAGAGAGAGAGAGAGCCTGAGTGTACAGGGGATTCTAACGGCGGCTTATGCAACAGAGCTCGCCTTTCACGCCGGAGAAGAAAGGAAACGTGTACTCTCCCTCTCCTACGACTCGCCACCCTCGCCACTTTCGACATTCTCCCTCGACCGCTTTCTTCCACCGCGCGCGAGCCTCGATGCTCCTCCCGTCTCAGTTGGCCGGAATAAATCAAGACTTGCCAATACCGAGCGCTGCGAGCTCTTATTACACAGTCGCGGACCGGGTACGTAGGCATCCGTCTGACGCTTATTTACAAAGAAGAGAAGTTCACTACCCTGGCAGTCGATACTTCTCCCCCCTTCCTCCCTCCCCCCTCTCTTTCTTCCCCCCTTCTCGAACCTGGCTGACCGCTTTTCCTCCGCTCTCCGTTCTCATTATGGTGTATCCAGAAGTCGTAATTCTTGCTAGATTGGAGGGCCGATTGCAGTAAATCTCCCACGTCGACCGAGCGACTCGGGCGTTTCGTCGCGCGTTACTCAACTTAGAACGGTTCCCGAATAACAACCGTCGTAAATTTGCCGGGCGGTAAGTTTACAACTGACATAATGATCCGATCGCGGGCGATGTTATACAGCTCACGTTGCCGCTCACCCCGCACCCCGTGTTACATATCACGAGCCCATAAACGAGGACGAATTCGCGATCGCGAGCGCGAATTATTGTATCATCGATTTCTTCCGTGGTATTATACATGCGCTATCCATGTGTGAAATTGGAATCGTGGGCGGCAGTCGATCAGTCGCGCAGTCGCGCGCGCGCGCGCGCTCGGTAATCGCACACGATCTCAGACATCCTGAGACCTCTTATCTTCGCGCCGCGAAATAACTCGACTCGCGCTCACAGCCTAGAAAATCCGTCATAGTGATATTGCCGGGGACAAAAGAACGCTTGTGCAAATTCCAACGTGTCGCTCTATCGTTCGTGCGAAATTACATCGACGAATTCCTGGCGTGGATACGGAGGAAGAGCGAGGGGAGGAGGGGGAGGAGAAGGGGAGCGGTAACCTGAGGACATTATCTTGATGAAACAATGAGATTCTCCTTGCCTCCGTATCCGGGCGGCGATAACGTTTTTCCCATCTCTTGGCGACAGTGACGATGATGTCGCGTTAAATTACGATCTGTGACGTTTCGTCGCTGAAGAAACGAGAGCGAGAGAAGAAAAGCGATAGGAGAGGGAGGCAGGGTCGTTCTCTCGTTATTGGCGGAATGAATTCTCTCATTCTCGGTCGATCACGGACGAGTAGTTCGATATACGCGCTCACACTCGATACGCGCGAGAAGTCGAAGTCGCAACGGACGGCAACGGACAGTTCCGGCTGCAGAGCTGCGATCGCGTGCTCCTCAGGGCGCATTCACACCTGGATAGAAAAAACAGGAAGCAGGAAGGCAGCAACCAAGAGAGTGACAGAGAGAAAAACAGACTCGCAGAAGAAGGACAGACTACCAGTGCGACTTCTGATTAGCTGGCTGCTGCCTTTCTGCTTTCTGATTTTCTGCCCAGGTGTGAATGCACCCTTAGGGAGGATTCACACCTGGACAGAAAAACAGAAAGCGGAAAGGCAGCAGCCAATCGCAAGTGGCGCTGATAGTCTGTGTGTCTCTCTCTCTCTCTCTCTCTCTCTCTCTCTCTCTCTCTCAAGAGAAGGACAGACTACCAGCGTGACTTCTGTGAATCTTCCCTTATAACACCGCGGCGTACCGGCGCGGCGTCGCGAAACACGCGCGCGGCTGGGCTTTATCTTCCTAAATAGCCATTATCGTTCTCTCCCCGACCTCTTATCGCGTTCGATGTTGGCGATTCTTACGGAGACGTAGTACGGTAACTCGGAAAGTGCTTACACCAGCGGCATTATTAACGCGGAGCGTCCATTAAAGCGGCGGTTGTAGGTGAGCGTGCGCGCGCGAGCGCGAGCGGGCGCTCGTTCGTTCGCTCGCGATTTTCCCCGGGAATTTTGTTCGCAATTCTCGTAGGACGGTTATAGATGCATCAGCATTCCGGGTGAAGAGGAATGCGAGAACATTGGAAAAGGCGGGCTGACGAGTTTGAGCACTTTTTACGTCCATGTAATTTCATCTATACGTCCGCCCTAACCAACGGTTGACGAGTAGAGTCTCACGTCGGATTCCTACGCGCCAAACTTTCTCAGCTTTTCTCACTCCTCCCTCTCGCCCCGACCCTTTTTATGCGTGTTTTCGCTTTGTTTCTGTTGTCCGTCTCGCGATAACGTTATTAAAATTTCAACATGCACGAACGTATCTTCGGCCGGGGACACGGCCGGTGTCAGTGAATAAAAGCAAAGTTTGCGCGTGCATCGCTCTTCTCCGCTCAAATTGGATACTATTTCTTGGATGAATAACGGTGCCTCTTCTCTCTCTCTCTCTCTCTCTCTCTCTTTCTCTCTCTCTCTCTCTCTCTCTCTCTCTCTCTCTCTCTCTCTCTCTCTCTCTCTCTCTCTCTCTCTCATTTTCTCGTTCTCTCTCCTCTTCCGCAGACTCGTCGATGTACAATTGTTTTCGTTCTAAGCGCGCGTTATTCGCGCGATAGACAAACGCGCGAAATCAGGCCGGCAAATCACGGAAGATTGAGATTTGGGACGCACGGCTGGTCCTCGAGCTGTGCGTAATCTAGATGATAACGGGCAGATTAAGTCCGACGCCGAAATACCAGGAGTTAATCGCATTCACGGGACACGCAGTGTCCCAGAAGCGTATAATTATCGCGCACGGGCGTTTAGCATCGAACTCTCGCTGCCTCCGAGGGATTCCTATGCCGGCAGCGAGGATCCTAATTTCTCAGGGGCCACCGTTAAAATACATCCTAATTCGCGCTGACTCGCGCGCGCGCGCGCGCACGGCGAAACGGGGGATATTCCTTTCCAAGCCGCTCGCCGCGCATTCGGCTTGAATCGCGTCACGCCTGGCATTTCATCCTCGAACGAAAGTTTTCGGCGCGGTAAAATTGTAATTATGCGGTTTAATATCGCCGCGCGGTTTAATCATCAACCCCGTTCCATTACACAAACCGTAATCAAACGCACCGCGGTCGCGCGTCCTGTCCCGCACGCGCGTGCGCCGCGCCGGTATGTGCACGCTTATATACGGCAAGCTCGTAAACCGCATTTATACAATTGCGAATGCGGTAAATCGTAAAATTGCGAAGACTGCGTATCTCGTCGGTAACGGATGAAACACGTCGGCATTCGTCGGCCTGCGCGCACCGCTGAGTACACGCGCGAGCGCGTGCATTAACTCCGGCGGATGGGAACTTCGCGTTCGCGTTAAAAATAAAAAAACAATAAATAAAAGGAACGGAAGGGAAGAAAACAGAAAAAGCAAGAGGGAAATGGGCGAAAGGGGAGGATACAAAAAAAAAGATCGCATACACCGCGGCGGAGAGAAAGAGTAAATGCTGCCGAGCGCGCGCGCGGTTCGTTTTCGAAAAATGGGAGTAAGATCGGAAGTCCGCGAGCGATGGAATATCTCTATCGGAATCCTGACGAGCGAGCGAGCGAGCGCCAGCCAGCCAGTCAGCCAGCCAGCCAGCCAGCCAGCCAGCCAGCCAGCCAGCCAGCCAACCAGAACCGGGATCGTAACTGCAGCGGCGCGGCATGAAATACACGTCGGCATGTATAACAACCACACTCACACATTTGGCGACAGGTTTGCGTGCGACCGCTATCATTTAATATCTCGTTAACGTTGTCGCACGTGGAGTCGCTCGATCGAGTGCGAGCGAGCGAACGGGCGTGCCAAATAACAGCGATCCATTAGCGCGGCGCCGATTATGAGCGCGGGGGGCGTTGCGAGTGCTCGTGCCGGCAATACGAATTACCAATCAGTCACCTCTAGCGGCGGTCGTTAATTAACAATAACAAGGCCAATCCGACCGCGCAACTCCGCGTCGCGATATGCCGTTGTATCGTGTCGTGGTGAGCTTGCGCGCGCGCGTTTGTGTGCGGGGCTTCGAAGTGTTTGAAGATTTTTCCCGGATTCCACAGACTGCGCCTCTCTGTCTCGATTAATCTTGCTTCTTGATGAATCATTAGCCGCCAACGATACTCCCGCAGCTGTCGGACGGTGCGCGATGAAGTTAAGCTCTTTATGTAATGAGAGCGATCGAGTTACCTTTGTTCACCGCTCCGTGTAGCCCGTCGCAATTTTATTACAATAATGCACCTGTGAGGTGAGGCTCGCAGGTAATATCTCGTTTTTCATGGGACGCGTTGCGATTGCGCGAGGTTACCGCTCGTTGCGAGTTGTTAACTCGTTAACGACATCCGCGACGCAGAGGGTACCGCGAGCTTTTTTTTCCGCGACGAACTTTGCCATTTTTACGCACCGGATCTCGAAACACGGACAATCGCCGGGCAGTCGAGTGCGACGCGCCGGATCATCGCCTCTGTATTGCGTTCCATCGTACCTCGCAAGAGGAAACGATTTGCGTGGCGGCGGCGGCGGCGACGCGATGGTATATCGAGTCGACGACTCGTGAAGATTCGCGACGCGTCAACTGTCGTTCTTGTGGTCGACGCTGCCGCCGGGCGGCCGACGCATGCCGGCGAAACTGTTTTCTCAAATGCAAATAATAACCGCAGGAGCGCATCCCTTCCTCTCCACTCTCTCATTCTCTCGCACTCGCTCTCATCGCCGGTTGAGAGTTCAGCCATGTATGATATATGCGCTCGCGCGCATATTTGCCGTTAAACTGCAAAAGTTGCGTATGTAAATTGAGTCTTCTCTCGTAGCGATAGCGGTGTCGTTCGGAACCGGCGCGATTTTGTCGCGATGCTGCGTTCCTCTCTCCCCCCCCTCTCTCTTTCTTTCTCTCTCTCCCTCTCTCTCTCTCTCTCTCTCTCTCTCTCTCTCTCGTATACACCACACATTCTCTCCTACACTCACTCGCTCGTTTGCTCGCCCGCTCGCTCGCTCGCTCACTCTCTCGCTCTCTCGCTCTCTCGTTTTCTGGGTCCGTCGGTACTTCGGGATCTTCCATAAATAAATGTATGAGCGCGTGTACACGTGTATGCATGCACGTACACGGCGCGAATATGACGCGACACGTGTGCACACGCATGCACCGGATGTATGTTTGTAAACCCCGACGTACGTTCGCCGTTTGACGCAGGCACGTAGTTACAGCCGGTGGATGCAAGTGTGCGCGCTACAGCTATTACCTATTTTTCTCGTTTCGTGTCTCATTTTTTCGCGCATTCGAGCACACATGCGCGTCACATTTTTCCCCGGATTGAGTCGCAAGCGCGCGCGCGCCTACACACACACACACACACACACACACACACACACACCACATATATTTTTTTTTTATTTATAAAGAGAAAGGGAGAGAAATAAATCTGCGGAGTGTTTTACGGAGAGTCGCTTCGTTTTTAGTCCGCTTTCCGATGTTGCTCTTTTTTTTAATGAACGAAAGAGCCGCGAGCAGCGAGTAGGAACCGTGCGCTTTTTCTACTTTTTATCAGAAATTTATCCCCCCACCAAACTTGCGCGCGCGTGCATACGCAAATTCATTGCCGCGATACACGGCAGCAAATTCGCCCGCTAAATTAGCGGATTGTCCGCGTCTCAGATTATATCTACCGATTATACGCGCTCGGTACAATCCGCATAAGCATGACAGAAACAATCAGCATACAGCTGCGCGGATGTACCGGCGGTGTAGAACCGGTAGAATGTACCCTCGCGTACACCGTGAAGCTACGATCGATTCCCGCGGGAGATGCAACTATTCCGACTGCATTGTTAATACTCTCCAAGGTATAAACGAAAACAATATGCAGAGAAACTACGAAGAACAATACCCGGGCCGAGAATAATCGGCCGTGATCGTTGGCACACTTCGTCCCGGCGAATGCACAAGCTGTGTGTTACGGTAGGGATTATGTTCTCTATAATAATGAGAACGTGAATATAAGTTATCAAGAGGAAACGACCGACACGCACAGTGTCGGAGAACGACAGACGACAGAGCGAGAAAGAGCGGGGAGGACGAGAGAGGAGAACAAGATAAATCGATGACGAAGGTGACGAATTGATGGCACACGGCAGCGATCCCGTACTCGCGCGGGACTTAAACCTTTGCGCTTCCACTGCTGCACGTCCGTGAGCGGGAAACGCAGTACAGACACGTGCGTGTCACTCCTTCGGAAGTAAAGATTGCGCGATTTAAAAGTACACCCGCGTGTACACGCTGTGTAGCGCTCGTCGTTCTCCTGCGAGCGCTATAATTGCGCGCGATAAAAGCGAGCTTATTATGAATGCCGTCGTTACCATCTTTTACTTCGGCCGCCGCCCTTGCAACAACGCGGGCGTGTCGATATCACCGGTCGAGAGGGGGGGTTACTCCGCCGTTATTCTGTGCTCTCAACGTGCGCGTTTATAAATATCCTGACGACCCGTCGACATATATGATGCCCTTTGTGGGCGCGCTTCTTCATTTCCAGCAATTGATCGCACGACCGTCCGGCCGCGTTGCGCCTTAACGAAATAAAAAATTGGGAGTTATAAGCGGAAAAAGAGGTTAATACGGTTAAATTAAAACTTAACGAACTTTTACTGTTTAATATGAGTTTTAATTCCATTTAAGCCCTATTAGCCACACCTGGTTGGCTGTAACAGGATAACAGGGGCCGGCAACTTTCTTTATTATGACCTCGCGTAAAGAGCAACGCGGGCAATTAATATTCGCCGCGGGGGAGGGGCGCGAAAGTTCGCTCTCGCGATTAGGGCGCGAATTAGCGCGCGAGAAAATCGCGCACGGACGAGGCGGCGGCGGTGGCGGCGGCGCTTCGTTTCGACCGGATCGGAGCTGCGACGCGAGAATTCTCTCGGTTTATCCTCCGACGTGTATCGCTCGCGAATATATCGGCGCCCTTCTCTCCGCCGCTTATCGTGCGGCTGGCACTCTCGCGCTCGCAAAATGTAATGCGCGTATTTCTTGTTGTTCCGCCGTGCGAACGCCAAAGAAGCAATCGACGTGAATTTCCGCGAGATGTTTTTATAATCGCCTAGTACCGAGGCCTGGCGCATTGCACGACGACGACGACGGCGAGGAGGAGGACGACGAGCATCGGATCTTTTCACGGTGCACCGACTTCAGGCAAAGCTTTTAGCTCGCCAGGCTGATTTACGAAATGGCAGAAGGCCCTTCCAGCGACTCGTCTCGCGCTTGGCCGGCGGCGTTGTTCCCGGCCGATGCACCGACGGTTCGCTCTCTCTCTCTCTTTCTCTTTTTATACCCCTCTCTCGCTCGTTTCCTCTCCCCGCGCGACTGCCTCGTTTTTCTCGGTTTCGCTCCGGTAAATAACGTCGGAGTAGGTTTGGGAGCGGTGAGAAAAATTAATGCCCGTCCAACGCGGGCCTAGCAGCGCTTGAATCTTCGCTAGATGGTTAGTAATGGTATTACCGCGAACACAGGCCGCGCCGCCTGTGTATGCAACCGCTTCCGCGCAGATTAAGATTCTTAATGCAGGTGCATCGAAGCCTGTGGGCGGACTGGCCGAAATTGTGGCTACACGGCTAATAGGCGACATCGTCGACACCGTCGTTCCGCTCTCGTCCTGCCGACGTCGCGCGTGAACGACAGTCCCGCGATAATAAAAGCGAGATAATACAGTTAACGGTGACGTTTCTCGCGCGTGAAAAGAGCGCTTCGACCGAAAATGAACGAGGAGTAATAATTAAATGAAATCCCAAAGGCAGGCGGGGGGCTCGCATCGCGGGATCGCGTCGATAAGGGAAAGAGAACGAGGGACGGGAGGAGAAGACAATAACGGTGTTACACGTAGGTATTAAAACACGATAATGTATTGTTCTCTTGGCGTGTAATTTACTTGCGGCGGCATTTCTTTATTGAAGTTTGGAAGCGTGTTTAATGAAATAATTACGATATCGATTTAATTATGTTATTATCCGATGCACGCTCGATCGAGCGTTATCACGGATCTAATGCCATTATTTAAATACGTTATACCGACCGCTGTTAATATGTTGCGCATACATATCGTGTATTCGTTATTCGGGCGTATGTATACATCCGTTGCGCGTTGTGGTTGCGCGTGAGTTCTTTCGCGTCTCGTGGTGAATATTTCTGACGTGTAACGCGATTCGCAGGCGGGTAATATCCGATCTTGCGCGTTTACTTTATCATCGTTTCGCAAAATAATCTCGACATTGATACCTTCTCGTGAAGTAATAAAACGAATGGCCAGATGTAGCTCGATTAAATCCGAAAGCTCGGGAGAAACCAACGAGAGAGAGAGAGAGAGAGAGAGAGAGAGAGAGAGAGAGAGAGAGAGAGAGAGAACAGAAAGAGAAAGAAAAAAAGAAGACTTATAGCGTACGTGACGCTCCACTGCAGAAATTGATCGCGGAACGATGCGCGCCCGGCCAATTTTTAAGATTCATATCCCGAGACGGTAAAGTAGCGATTTGGCATCCTCAGGACGTCGACAGGACGGTGGAGGGTTGAGCGGGGGAGGGAGGGAGGGGGGGAGCGGAAGGAAGGAACGCGCGCGGATCGGTGTGATTTGAGGCGAAAGGGGAGACACAAACGTTCGAGTCAGGACGGACAAAAAGGAGAGAAAGTAGAAGCAGGGGCGAGCAGCCGAAGACCGAGCCGACTGTGCGCGCAGTCATTCAGGACGATAGTGCCTCCTATTATCGAACTTTTAAAGCGTCTTTGAGCAATATTGTCTTCGCGGTGTAAGATGGAATGCCACCATTTCGCTCTCTGCCATCCCGCAGCTTCGTCGTCTCGATCTCGTCGTCGTCGGATGCGCGCTGCATCCGGCGTTTCTCCCTTCGTTCGGCCCCTCTCCCCTTGTCCGCCTCGTCGCGACAACACTCGCTGCAGGATCTAAATGGATGGAGTGATTTCGTAAAGCGACGTCGCGCCTTAACCCGATCGGCGAATTTCGCGAAACGAAGCTCGTGTGCTGCCGGTCCGCCGCGGCTCACTTACAACGAAGTTGGAATCGATCTTTCCCCGGTGACTTTGTCCGCCCCTCGCGGCAAACCGCCGGCTGTCGCGATTTTTGTAATCGACGGCACCCAAGTACCGCGACAGTGAAACATTAGATCAAATTTCTACAGAGGGTGGGAGAGAGGGTGGAAGGAAGAAAGCTCGGCTGAAATAGATTAAAACGTCAAACGTATCCGCGGCCGACGAAACCGTGGCAATAATTCTCTATCGGGCTGCGCTTTAATGAATTCTTCGAGTCGATTCTTTCTCCGCGGGAAGCACGAGCTCGACCGTGAGCTTCTCCCCGGCAAGTTTTCAAGTCGCGCCTTTCTTACACGTCGCCCGCCGGTTGTACATGCTCAGAAAAGATATTGGCAAACAGTACGCGAGAGTTTCGCTCCAATCTGGAAGATACAATATTACCCGAAACATGTCTCAAACGCGAGTTTATTCCCTGGGAATTGGACTACGCTCGTGAGGTATTCGCCCCGCGCTGGAGTTTTATCCGTTAACATATATACACGCTTCTGTGAGTGATTCGCACGAAAAATGTGCGTGCCCCGGCGGCGGAGGGCAGGCAGGAAACTTCCTCGCTGGTGGATTTAGCCTTCTCGAGATGAAACGGTCTATTTCGTTCGACCTTTGTATCTCCTCTTACGACTTGCCCGACTTTCGCGCGACTCCCTTTGTCGCGAGTGAGTCACGTCGTAAATGATCGTCGTTGCGTTTGTATTTACGCTCTCGGAAAAATCGCGCTACTCCTCCCCGCGCGTTCAAAAGCTCCCCGATAAGCTCCGTAAGTTACGACGCGCGAGCGCGCCTGCTTAATCAGTTAAAATAAATGGAACGTCGTTGTGTGTCGTCCACTCGCACGCCGCCGTCCGTGTGTATTCCGATACTTCATCTTATTTCGTTCCTCCTTCCTTCTTTTGTTTCTTTTTTCTTCTTCTTTTGTTCTTTTCGGAAAATCGTATCTCGATCGATGTAAGCGATCGCGGTTGAGCTGCTTCGTTTAACGGGCGACGCAGACGAGCCATTTAACGGGTGATAAACCCGTTGCGTCTTATTGAGATATACGCGTCGTTTTCCGAATGAAATGCTGATCTTATCGCGATCACGTGCGCTACAATGGAAACAAGAGTTAAATCGCTAAGGGGCGAGAAGCGTATTTTCGTTTCTCTCTTATTGGCCTGAGCGGGAGTTGTCCTCTTGGTTATCGAGGATTTATCTCCTGAATGTGTGCGAGCCATCGATTCCTCCTCCTTACCGTAGCGAGGTTAAATCGAGCATCCCTCGTGAGAGCTGTCACGCTACCCTTCTCCCCCGTTCCACGTGCGCGACTTTTATTTTATCCCAAGGCATTTTTCTCGCGCTCCGCGTCTAACGCGAGGTCGCGGACGAGAAACGGAGACACCGTTGTGTCTCGAGAGGGGCTATGGAGTCTACTCAGAAACTCAGACAGAGAGATTGAGTGAGTGAGTGAGTGAGACAGACAGAGAGAGAGAGAGAGAGAGAGAGAGAGAGATGTCTCTTTGTCTACGGCTTACGAAACTGCTTCGCGTCGCGCTCGTTCCGTTTGTTATCGGCGAGAATCATGCGTTGAATGCAAATACGGGCTTACAGCAAGTCGACGATACACGTCGGCGCTCGTTCTCGCCGATGATCGTCGAGAATTTACGGGCATTTCGCGTTTTAGATCCTCGAGAAGGCAATGCTGTGTGTTGGCGGGTACATCAAATCGTGATGGAGAGAAAGAGAGAGAGAGAGAGAGAGAGAGAGAGAGAGAGAGAGAGAGAGAGAGAAGTGGAGTGAGGAGAGAGGTTTCGGATAAATCTAACGTTTTCCAGACACAAAATCTGATGTTAGAAAACAGCGCGAGTTTTTCTCGAGTCGTGTGTGTGTGCGCAGATATTCTCTTCCCCTCGAATCAACGCGACTGACGCCCGCGATGCGTCGAAATCGAGGAAATGCGCTTCCTGCATTTTTCGCCTTTTCCTTTTTCGCGAGAAACAAGTGGCAGTTAAAGCGCGCGCTGCAGCGGTGGACGGGGCATTCGCGGAGTATTCTCAACAACTCGCGGGACGATACACGCCATAAAACAGTTGCTGAAATTACGACCCTTCGGGGGTTGATAATTCTGTCTGTCCGTGCACGTTGTTCCGACAGTGGATACTCCATTGCGGAGCTATATACACATCGCCCTTAACTGGGCAAGAGTGCAAGAGCGCCCCTTAAATTTATGTTCCTATTGGGAATGATCGTTTCTTTTATATCGTTACGTTTGCAGCGCGCGCATTCGCGCGCGATTCCGAACGGGGCATTGACAGTCTCCGGCGCGTAAGTGCCACTCGCCTTATCTCTCTTGGTCCGCTCGTTCGCCTCGACAGTTACGAAAAGCAGCTTTAAGCACCCTCGGAGCGCGAGCGCGAACGGGCAAGCATGCGTGCGCGTCCGCGTGAGCTTAGCCGAAGTTACTCGCGAAATTACCGTCGCGGCGCAGACAGTCGCAGCGCGGCGAATTATTCGTCCTTGATGCCTCGGGATTTCAACGATTGAGAACGCGAGAATGTGAAAATTGATACACACACGTTGAAGGGATGGTGTTTTAACGTGTTTTAAATATAAATTTGTTTACGCTATACATAATTATATAACATGAACGCTTTTTTCACATGTTACGTACGAATTAATAAAACGAACGTCCTTTAATAAATTATTTTATGACGTAACACATTTCGCCTTCCGATAAGGCCGGAGACAGCGGGCCGAGACAGCGCGCAACAACGCGCGGTCTCTATTTTAGTGTTGTGCGTATAATCAGATAACGTGATATTCCAATAACATAAAGTAATAAAGTTATACAGTTTACACATCTGACTGATGTGCAACGAATAATTTACTGAAATATTTCGCTCGTATGAGCGTTGTAACTGTGGAACTTTGCAGTTCGCGGGATGCCGCATTCTTCGATCGCCCCCGTAAGTAGTAATGACCAAGTTCGGTCGGACATAGGTCGGACATCGGTCCGACGCGGTTTGCCCATTACTGCCGGCCGCGTGAGTTTCAAAGGCGAAAACTACCGACGTTTGACACGCAACGAGGAAGACCGCGGAAGTTTGTGTCACACAGGGGGAATAATAAACAATTTGTATTGCATAATTTCAGCGGCTTAGTTTATCGGGGTAATACGCGCCACAATGAAACGGCAACCGCGAGCTGCTGCAGCGTTTTCCGGCCTTATCGAGAGGCAAAGTGTGCGTTGCGTAACATTGTAAAATAATTTATTAAAGAACACTCGCTTTACTAATTTCATTCGCGTTCAATATAGATTGGTTGCAATTAATATTATTAATACGTCGATATCGATAAAGGGGATTCGTCGTGATTTTGTTCGAAGCTTTAGCGCCAAGTTTAATTAGTTACGGCGGCATAACGGTAACGCGCGCGCGCGCGCGCGCGCTGTAGCATTTGGTCGAAACAGCAATCGCGAATTCGAAATTTGGATTAATATTTACGCGAAATATACGCGTATTTATTATAATTTCGTTATTATTTTGATTACGGGGGGGAAACGTGACTCGTATAGGTGTTTATCTTTTTTTCGCCGTTCCTGTTTGCGATGTATTTGAAATAATTTAAATCTGCAGAATTAACAAGAGTCCGATGTAATGCGGCGAGCGCAAGGGAAGCCACGGCGCGCGAAATAACAATATAATACGGAATTACGAGTGCTAATAATTTTATCGATGCGTTCGTTCGCGCGTTTCCTTGCGGAAACAAAGCAAACGTTAGATTGTCAAACACTCGCGCCGAAACAGGGCGCAATTCAAAGACGGATACGGCGGATAACACGTCAGCGGCATGTAAGGAATTGTGCGTTTCGGCACGATAAACCAAGTTCAATTCAGTCGCGGTAGCTCCCTCTCTCCTCTTTCCCCCCCCTCTCTCTCTCTCTCTCTCTCTCTCTCTCTCTCTCGGCGCGCTGATGTACTCGACTTCGGTGCGAAGGCAGATGCATTTTCGCCGTGCCGATGTCGGTATGCTCGGCCGAGCCTCGAGAATAGAGCCCCGGAATTTAGATTAACGATCGTGCGTGACTTCAAAATTACCGCTGATCCGCGCTATTCCCGGCTCCTCTATTTTTCTATCCGCCCCGCGCCTGCATTTTCCGCCTTCGCCCTCGTCGTACCCCGTTCCGTTTCGCGCTCCCGTCGAGTCGGGTTGGTTACGCGCGTCCGTTATTCGCCTTACTGCGAAAATTAGAGCCGCCGTTAACGAACGGGCAGAGCGGGAAAAATGTTGGCAGCCGAGAGAGAGAGAGAGAGAGAGAGAGCACGGTGGAAATTTGTTAAAGGCCTGTATAATTCACACGATAAACACGAATACACAGCGCCACTGTGGCGGCGCGGTATTCGTGCACCGCCCGCCGTAATTACCTTTTACATCCTTTACACCGCATGACGCGTATAAATACACGAGCGGGAGGCGGCTTGTACGAGATCATTTCGCGAACTCGATAGACTGCTTTTCCAGGAATGATTTTCACGACCGGCGCGCGCTCCCGTCAGACCCCTTCGTGTTATCATTTCGCGAGATAAAGTCGCCGCGTACTGCGTGTACTGCGAGAGGGTACACAAAGGCCGACGGCTCTTTTCGCAGGAGTGAGAATATCCCCCGTCGATAGCCCTTCTTCTTCTTTTTTTTTTTCTTTACCCTTCGTGCCTCTCTCCATTTTCATTTTCTCTCTTTTCGCGCGAGAACATGTGTCGACGACGACGACGACGACGGCGACGGCTTCGACGGCATCGACAACGGCGTCGACAACGGCGGCGGCGCGCGCCGACGCGCGGAGATGAAATGCATAAAGAGAAGCCGCGAGCCTCATCTACAATTCCGCCGGGTCATATCGACAGGTACGATGCCGGGGTGTTTTCTGTTAGCTCCTTTGGCTTGTAAACTAACATTGTGTTAGTCCCGCGCGTATATCTCGAAGCGGCGTCCTAGGCGAGGCCGCCTCTGTGTTGGCAGATAGCTTGCGAGCTGTCGCCCCCGTCGTTCCCGGCAGAGACGGAGGAAAAGGACGAGCAGGAGAGGAGAGGAAGAAGGAGGAGGCGCGGAGGATGAGGATGAGAAGGTGGAGCAGGAGGAGCCGGAGCGAATGTGGTGGCGTGCATAAAAAAGAAACGGAGGCGACAAAAGCCGAGGAGAAATAGCTGTAGGGCCTCGGCTCCCTTCGCGCGCGCAGCGTGGCCTAGATCTCTCGCGATACGGCGGCAGCGCGTCTCTGTTCGAGAGAAAAAAGTTGCGTAACCTCATTCGCTCGCTCTCGTCGCGGCGCCGTTGGGCCGGCATCGCGCTCGCGCGTCGTCCTTTGCCGTGGTTAGCGTAAACCGGAAAACCGCAGGATCATTATCGGTCATCCTTTTTAATTATCAGCCATAGTCATCGGGACGTTTTAATTAGCGACGGAGTCTACCGCCTTTCTCCCTCCCTTTCCCTTCTTCTCTCTTTCACTCTCTCTCTCTCTCTCTCTCTCTCTCTCTCTCTCTCTCTCCCCTTCTTCTCTCTGTCTATTCTCGCATCAAGTTTTAACGAGCAACAGCGACGCTTTACCCCGCAGTTTCCGCTCCCTTCCGGCGTAAGTGTTCTATTCACGTTTGCTTGACTCTTAGATCGACGCGCTCGCTTTTGTTCGACATCCGCTTTGTCACAATGATGGATGCACCTCGAGCTTGCGGAGCGAGTGCTACTTGTTAGATCGCGGCGCGTCAGGCCGGCCTATGAAGCGCCGCGGAGTTACACGCTGATCGATAATGTCTTATTTCCGTATGCCGCTCTGATGACTTCCGGTGTGCCGGAAGTTACGAAGTATCGCATAACCCCCCGCCTCTTTCTCGGGGCTATTGGCGCATTGTTGCGCCGGCGTAACTGGATATACACGCGGAAACAAACAATCGCGGGTGGCGTGGGTGGGGATTTTGCGCAAATGCTGCGTGATGCGGCCTGCATCCGCTGCGGCGGAATCTGACGTCGGATTTATCGGCGAGTTTATAGACGAATAGTTGGCGCGTAATTTTGTGTGTACGTCGGAGGCATTAGCAATTTTAATCGGCCGCGGGTACGGAGCTTGTACGTACGTGCGTGCGTGCGTGTGTATGTGTGTGGGGAGAGGAGGGGTTTTCTGGCTGTGCAACGTGTCGATTCTATACGCGAGTCTGTGCGAGATGTATTTTCTCAGGCGTATCGCGAAACACGCAGCTCCCCCTCATTTCGCATGCGTACGCGAGCTTTGGGATACGCTTCAAGTTGTTCTCTAATCTCTTGCGAACATCTCTCTCTCCCTCTCCACTCTCTCTCTCTCTCTCTCTCTCTCTCGTTACGATTTCTTGCGCTTCGGGAGCGAACGGCGACTCGCCTCTGGGGGTGCTTACGGGCTAACGCAATCACGCCCGAGCAAAGTTGTGCGGGCACATAAATCGAGCATTTTATCGCTCTGTCGGACGCAAGAAGCCGCCAATCGCGCAAGTCGGTCGACGAAATAATAATAAGAAGTACGGATACGCGTTATCAGCAGGCTCGAAGGCGGATATGCTTCTTCCTTCCTCGGGCTTATCGCGCCGTGCGTCGCGTCTCTCGCGGTTTTGTACGGTCTGTCTAAAATCTTCATGAGATTCCGCATGCTTCGCGTTTCGCGTGAGCCTGTGCGCGTAGCATCGACGCAGCAGCTGCTAATCTCGCATATACGCACCGCCGAGTCTCGAGCGATAGGTTTTTGCCGCGTCGAAGAAGAGCAATGAGCCGAGCCGAGTCGCGTCGCGTCTAGTCGAGTCGAGTCGAGTCGAGTCGCGCCGCAGCGCTTCGTCGAGTACGCGAATTAGGCAAATTTATACGAAAACCATAAATCCTTAATTATTTTCTAGCCGCGCGGCGTTCCGTGTAAGCGTGCACGGGGGTATTTGCGATTCAAATCGCAAGCTTCGCCATTAAATCGCTCTCCTCCGCGAACAAGTCCGCCTCTCTCTCTCTCTCTCTCTCTCTCTCTCTCTCTCTCTCTCTCTCTCTCTCTCTCTCTCTCTCTCCTTCTCTCCCCTCCCGTCTTCCTCCCATTCTGTCTCGCTCTAGCCTTCTCGTCGCCAATATTTACCCTCGTCTTTCGTGAGTTGGCCCACGGTTGTCGAGTCGAACGGAGGCTTACAAGCCTCGCCGAAGATCACCCCTCGAGTTATACTTAAGTGTCATCCTTCGGCCCGCTATCGGCAAATAGGTGGTTTTACGAAACTTGTTTCACCAAGTCCCGGGCTAAATTCCTCTCTGCTCCACTCTCTCCCCTTTCTCTTCTCCCCTTTTTTCTTCTCTTCCGGCATTCGTGCGCTCGCCGTGGGTTGCTCGTGGTGAGAAAGAGACGCACGCTTAAGAGAAGGAATAAGGCGGAATTTCTCATCTCCAATATGGCCTACGTAGTCGCGCGATAGCCCTGACGTGCACGTTCGAGCTCTACGACTTTCCTCTTTATTGCATATTTGCTATTGACGTTGCGGTAAACGCAACTCTTGCGCCCCGGGGAGCGATACTTTCCGCGCCGATACACACACACACACACACACAGTCATTTTCACGAGCAGTCGTCCTTCCCGACAACGCACCACGTCCACGCCACACACTTCTTTTCTTCTTTGCCCTCCCTCCGTCCTTTTCCTCCCTTTGTCTCCTCTTTTTGATTCGATCGGAAGATTTCTGTCTATGAAGCGACGACGTTATTAACAGATTGCAGCGGAGTGATTTTCAGCAGATTCGATTACAGACCCCAGCCCCTCCCCCCCCCCCCCGCCGTCCTTTCAGGCGCGTTGTAGGGCGCGCTCGCGCGTGAAATAGTTACGACGCTATAGACACGACGCTTCTTTACGCGGTAAATTTGCTCACGGTACGGTAAAAGCCGCTGGCGCGACGTCCCTCCTCCCTCGCCCAGCGATTCATCATCCCTTCATCATCGTCGCGTCGTCTCCTCGAAAAATAACGTTATGCTTTCCGTTTTCGCCGGCGCTCGCGGCCTCACGCGACTGCATTATGCCCCGTCAACCGGCCGGGGTGATAGTTTCTTTCGCGTATAGACGACACACCAGCCGACGTAAGCCGTTTCAATGTAAGGCCGTTTTATCACTGAAAGTCCATTATCGCGAACTCATCCCTCCCGACGGTTCTTCCGCGGCGCTTGGTATGTACGAGGCAGAAACTATGCATTACTAGCATAATTTTAAATTTATATCCCGAGCGGGGCGGCGGCGTAAAGCTGCTTCACTTTCGGCGATACGGTCGGGGAAGAAAAACCCAAGGGAGAAGTAGAGCTCCGCCGATGGCGCCGGGAAGGACCCTGAGCGGAGACTGCGGACGCGACAAAGTGTCATCAACGTTGACTCCCGCCACTTATCGTAAGTCTGCGCCCGCGGGGCGAGATAGTTTCGTGGGATTCCGCTGTATGAGGTAGCGTTCCATTTCCGCGAGAGCCATTCGGAATCACGGCGAATCGCCGGATCAAGTTTTAATGAGGCGTCCTCCAATCACCGCATTACCTCTCGCGTTTGGTCCCGTCGGAGCTCGCGCAAATTGCGCGCGAGCGTACGAAAAGTTGCTGATTCTTGCGGCGTGCGCGCGCTATACTGCTCGGGAAAAATGTCCCTTGGCTGTCGGCTCGCGTAAATCCCAACGAACGTTTGTATCCGGAATAAAAACGGACGCGATATCTCTCTCTCTCTCTCTCTCTCTTTCTCGTGAGAAATTGGACAGGCATCGCGACGTGCCTTCTCGCCTTTTTTTGCGAAGCGCGGTGACGTTATCGATCTTGGCGTATCGCAGCGAATTAATAAATGTAAGTTGCGTGTTCCCTCGTGTCGGATTGGACACGAATTGCCCAAACGCCCAACGCCGGCGATCTGTGTTGCCATGTGAACGTTTAACTTCACCGCCCCCTCCGCGGACGACGCGCGAGAGATATATATTATTTCATCTGTTTGCGAATTCATCTTCGTTACGTAGCAAATTAATAGACGTACTTAATCGGCCAACCTGAAAGAGCGGCATGCGCGCGTGCGCGTATTAATCAACAAGAGTCGGAAAATGTCCGCCGTCGGTTCGTTAATCACTCGCGTACCGCCGGGATGATCGATGACGAGCGATTAAATGCAATGCGCTAATTGCGTTTTCACATTTCGTTCGAAGCGTGTCGATCAGCCTCGCGCGAGTGCGTTGTCGACGCGATAACGAGTCCGACGCGATCTCAGACTTGAACTCAAAGCTCGAATGCCTCGAGTGGTTCAGGTCGTGAACATCGATACAGCGTTACGACCTGGCGAGCAGTCATGAACTCGCGAGGTACCGTGCGCGCGCGATTACGCAGTCATGAACTTCTTCACTGTGATAACATTCTCGACATTGTCGGGATGACATTCCGAGACTCGCATTGGCGAGTGTCTCTTGCGCTCCTTTCGGTCGCGAATCAAGACCCACCATTAAGAGGTCCATCGTGTCCGTGACGTCGCTGATGAATTATGGAGTAGTTTGTATTTTTACGCGCGTGTGCGCGTAATATTGAGTCAGGGGGCGCGTCTATATTGAATTCAATACTCATGACCGGTCAAAGTTTCATTCGCAAGCGTAAATGGTATTCCGCTTCAGCGCACTTGGCTTATTTCCCAATAATCCCCTCGCGCTCGCGCACATCGCATTTTACGCCCTCATTTACTGCAGCTTCGCGGTCGCTTCAAATACAGTGGATTATTCGTCGCCCAATCAGCAATCGATATGCCTCTCTCCCGTATGAATAACATTTAGCCATCTTCTGTGTAATTTGTGTCTAATTAAATGCGGAGGAAGAGCGCGCGCGCGCGAGAGAGAGAGAGAGAGAGAGAGAGTGGAAGAGGGAGGAGAGGAGGGAGGGAGGGTGAATGAGAAGGGTGTGAGAAGCAAACAGATACTGCCTCAATGATCACACACTGTTGCAGGATCATCACTCGTATTCAAATCCGACATGTTTACGCATTCAAGATTCCTCGTGTTGTATTTCATAACGTGTTTTATTCCCTTAGCTTCCATTGCCGATATTATTTCGCTCTTTTTTCCCCGCCGATCGGAGGTACGTGTTTTTAATTGAAATTTATTTATTGAGTGAAGGAATTAATTTGAAGCCTGAATTATTAATAAGGACCGTATCGTACTCACATTTATTCATGCTCATGTTACATTCCATTACGTAATTGCAGAAAATCTTAAAAGCTTTTTCTCTCTCTCCCTCTCTCTCTCTCTCTCTCGACGAGGCGGTGTGCCGAGGTGAATAATGCGTACACACCGTTAATTTCGCGATGATCCAAATTGGTACTAATTCGCGCGGCCGCAATTACATCCCGCGACTCTTGACACACGAACAGCTCGCCTGGGTAAATCACTTAACGCCTAAGGCGTTGACCCAAGTATATGACGGATTGCGCTGCGGCTTAGGTCAAGCATGCGGCATTGTTGCGCGCCTACAATGGTACAATAAACAATGCCTCAGTGCCGCCTGCAATCGAGTTAAGCGTGCAGTTTTGCGTTATCATCTCGTACGTGCGATTCGTCGCTTTCGTGTAACTCCGGGATCTCGAGTACGATTGCGCGAGGAGCTGTATGTACATTTCTGCAAGATACTTTTTGCCTTCTGCTCGCTCGCTCGCTCGTTCGTTCGTTCGTTCGTTCGTTCGTTCGTTCGTTCGTTCGTTCGTTCGTTCGTTCGTTCGTTCGGTCGTCGTTCATTCGTGCGTACGTTTTTGTCATTCATTCGCGTCATCCCCTGTGTTTTGCTTACGAATGATATACACACGTTACGCAGTTTGTTACGCGATGCATACGTGATTCAGCGTCGTATTATGCGCCAACATGGGGGACAACGTGGAGTTTCATAATATTTTTTACAAGGAATTCTCTTTTTCCTCGCTGCGCCGTTATTTCCGCGCGGAATCTTACGTAATGTCCCGAAAAGGACGGCTACCACGCCATTGCGCTTTAAATAAGGAGACAGTCTCCCTCCCTCCTCCCTTCCCCCGAATGTGACTCAATTGGGTCGTTTGTGACAGCGTTGAAATTATCAGAGCGTCGTGGATCGCGCGAGAAGAGGGGAGAGAGAGAGAGAGAGAGAGAGAGAGAGAGAGAGAGAGAGAGAATATCACGAGCGTCGTATTTTTGTAGATCACATTGATAGAACTTTTAAGCGGTACACCGGATCAATAATGCACAGCGGTCGCAGTCGTATACGAAGACGAAAAGTGAAATTCGCGTATTATAGAGACACGAACGCGCGCGAGCGATGGTCCCGTTTAAGCTTCAATTTCCTCTTATCGGATAAAGAAAGCGGCGGCTTCGCTCGATGGGTGGTGATGCGGCCGTCGTCTTGATCTTTGGGTCGGTTAAATTCTCGGGGACTTTTTTTGTTCGCTAAAACATCGACGAACCGTATCTAGATAACGGTAAGCTTCAGAAGCGATCGATAAAGTCATCTCCTTCCCTCGCTCCGCTTCTCTCAGACTCGGAATAGGAATTTATACGTTCTCCCATAAAACGCAACCTACCTACCTATCTTCTTACCTCTCTGCCTTTCTTCCCTTCCCTTTCCTTCTCTTCCCTTCCCTTCCCTTTCCTTCTCTTCTTTTCTTCTCTCCTCTCTTCTCGTCTCGTCCGCGGCTTGTTCCTCGGTTTCATTCTTTTTCTGCTGTATGCTTTTCTTCCGCCTCTCGAGTCCTGCCTCCCTCCCTGCGTTTGCCTGCGCGCTTAAAGTGCGTCTCTCCGCGTTTAGGGAGACGTCCGCTGGAGAGTTCATCTCAGCGAGCAACGGCCGTCGGGATTGTCGCAAGTGATACGGAAGTAACGCGATATGTACGATCGTTTTCGTAGCTGCCACTACGTGCAGCAACATACTTGGATCAGAAATAGACGCGCCGAGTGTTACAGAGACGAGGTTACGCGAGCGTAAAAATGCGACGCGCTCGACATTGGCCGAGAAGCGTTCGGTGGGAAAGTACCCGTAAATACACGGCCGGTAGCCATGATACGCACAGAGAGAGAGAGAGAGAGAGAGAGAGAGAGAGAGAGAGAGAGAGAGAGAGAGAGGGAGGAGTGAGCGTGAAGGAAGGACAGAGAGTAAAAAATCAGTTGCCAGCTTCGACGAGGGCAACACACCCGTGTTGGGTGAGACTGTCGCCTGTCGCCTGTCGCCTGCCGGCGCGGATCGACAGTTTGCAGTTAAGCGTAATTACGGCCGAGCCGCGAAATCCCCGCGGCCCGGCGAATAATATTACGCCCAAGTAAAGCTCGTCCCTTCGATCGCGCGGCCGAATTCCCCCGAAACGGGCCGCCGCGCGCCGTCTGTCCGCACTCGCGCGAATTTTCGACGACCGAGACGTCGTCCGTTTCGGAACGACGGCGAAAGGATCGATTGTACTTTGTGGTCACGGCGAAACGCATCGATTCGCAATATCCGTTAATGTTTAGCGCGGGGCCGGACGGGCAAGGGACATAGCGGGTTGCGCGAAGCGTGAAATCGAGATAATGACTTGCAAACCAATCAGTTAACTGGACCGAGTCAGAGTAGACTAATGAGGATGCATCCCGATGGCGCGTACGCATTTAATAGCGCGTAAAACGGCTTGAAAGCAAATGAAAATTCAAATGGCGCGAGCGCGGCCGTCTGACTTATTCGCGATCGTTTCCACTGGCCGGCCGTATGCGTGGCCGTACATGGTCACTTCTCTTCACGGGCTCTCTCTCTCTCTCTCTCTTTCTCTCTCTCTCTCTGCCCCCTCTCCCTCTCTCTACCTACCTCTTCCTCTTCCTCCTCTCGTTGATTTCTCCCGTGAAATTGCCGTAAGGCAAAAGATACAGCGATCGCCGAAAAATCTCGACGCGCGCGTTTTCCCCGTACCTATCGACATTCGAATTTGAGATTGCCGGCGATGAATGAGCAAGAAAGGAGTTACGATTTGTATTAAAGTTTCACATCGGAACTATTGCGGAACGGAGGAGTGGCAAGGGCAAAGTGAGAGGGACGGGAGGTGAAGAACAACAGAAAGGAAGGAAACTTGCCCCACACCAGAGTTTTATAGTTTTAAACGCTCGGGATGAGGGAGGGGAAAAATGCTCGCGAATAGAAAGAGATTGTATAACTGACGGCTTCAGCTGCGATTTAGCGCGTGCAGAACGCAAGCGCGAGAGATGCAACTTTGGCCGGCGAGCGTATTCGAGTGCCTTTTTAAAAGTCGAATATCAGCAGAGATAAAGAAATACGAACGGATTATATTTGTTTGCGCCGCGCACAAAGTTGGAGCCTTATGAAAGGTGGAGGGGCAGATAGTTCGCCCCTGCGCGAACATTTCTTGTGCGAGAACGTAATTATATTCGGTCTGCTTTTTCTTTGATCCTGCGCGAATCCCGTAGCCGTGTAGCCTTCTTCCCTCCGCGTGCGACTGCACGGATATCGCAACGCATCGCCGCGGCCATCTGTAATAACCGAAGCGTAAAATTCTCCAATGAAAATCGCCGGTCGACTTGCTTGATATAGCGGTAACGGCCGGGGCATAGTTAAGATTATCAGTTTGATTAACGACGCTATTAAAACGCGCGGATCACGCGCGTACGCGATTTATACGATGACGACGTGGAGCGAATTGCCAAATGAATCGCGTGTACGAGCATAGATTCGCGCGAGCTGTCGGGAGGATAAAAGCGCACGTGCAGGCGCGAGCGCGCGCAAACGAGCGAATGTGAGCGCGATAAGCGTATTAGCTCTATCGGAAAAAAGCTGTCTCGGATAACATTAGCGATAAATCTAACTCCGGCTGGCGGCCGTCGAGGGCCGTCGCCGGGGATATCCGAAAGATTTGAGACGTTATTGTTCGGCCGAGCGTAACGAGTCTCGGATTTGAATTCATTGTTTCAACGAGCCGGTTACAGCGGCTTTTCACGGGCGATATATTATCTGTTATTATTGCAGCTCCACTCGAAGCCACAATGGCCGGCTTTGCGCGCACTGATCTCCATATTTTAATTAAAAGCCCTCGACGTTAGGTACGCACGTCTCGCCGTGCAGAAGTCAATTCGCAATATCACCACTCCCTCACACAGCGCGGCTCGCGCGTATGTATTGGTGCCCTCCCCCCCCCCCCCCCGCCGCAAAGATAACTTTGGCCATGCCGTTTCCCATCGATCGCGGAAACGCACTTTGCGCACCTTGCGCACCTTGCGCCGCGGCTTGAGTCCCGCGGCGTATTCTTCAACGAATCAGCTCGCTCGGGATAAATTTCCTTTCCGCGGCTTTGATCGGACACGACAGGCCGCCAAGCACGCCACTAATTTGTGTTGACTTTTCACGCGCCGCCGCATTTTTGCAGAAGTCGTGTGTCCCCTCCCCCCTCCCCTCCCCCCGTTGCTGCCTGTCGATGAGTCGCGGTTTGCGCGCCGAACGTTGATGAACACGGTGTTGCGATTGGCAATTGATATTACTCCACGTGCGATCACACACGAACTAAAAAAGTGCGGATCCACCGCGGTGGATCGCCGATTCGTTTGCCGATGCGGTGTACGTCTGCGAGACTCGCGCGTCTCTCTTTACCGCGCGCGCACGGAGGGCATTAACTCTGCCAATGTAGTCACGTTTATCCTTGCCTCGCGGCTAAAGAGAACAATTTGTCTGTCCATTATCGCGCGATGCGACGCACAAAGGCGCGCGCTTGACTCGGGCTCGGCGGCAGCGGCGGCGGCGGCGGCGGCGGCGTTGGACGCGGAACACGCGACGCGGAACGCGAGCGACGAGTGTACGTTGGCAAAGAGACAAGTGAATGGGGAGGAAACGGAAGAAAAAGGTAGCCGGGTAGCTATGGTACGGTAGATGATCGCCGCTAGCTGGCTAGGAAGAAAGAGAGAGAGAGAGAGAGAGAGAGAGAAGCTAGTCGCATAGTTGCGGGAGACGGCGGCGGGCGCCGGCAGACGCAGGGGGGACAACAACAACGAGAAGGTGGAGAGGATTACTTTCGGGCGTTGCGGTCGGTTCGCCGCCGCCGCCGCTACTATCGTTCATGAACGGCCGAGAGGCAGGGAGAGAATGGGAGAAGGAGAGAGAGTGAAGGAGACCGAGGGAGAATAACGGTGGTTTATCCCCGTTGTAAAATGCGGCAGGAATGTTTCCCTCTATGCGAAAATAGTGGCTCGTAAGACTACCATGGGTGGTGGCTGGTGAGGGGGCGGCGACGGGACATGTGTGTGTGTGTGTGTGTGTGTGTGTGTGTTGCTCGAGGTCGGAAAGTATAACGCGCGATGCGCAGCGCGGCGACATATGCCGCGTGTACGGGCGTCGCTCCACTCATACATCAACAACGTGATTCCCATGCATATTGCTCACGATCTCGCTGCTTGCGCGGGAGTCCGGAGATGCATATGCATACAGGCGTGACCCCGGGTTGCGCGTACATATGCGCGCGACCCCCGTGTCTTCCCCCGGGGGACACGTGTGTAGATCGTCGGGATGCGCGCGCGCGCGTTCCCGCCGCGAGCCTAAATTCATGTTCGAGGTCGCGCGACGTCACACCGCCTGTCATTCAGTTCGCTGACGGCGGAGAAAGAGAGAGAGAGAGAGAGAGAGAGGGAGAGAGAGAGAGAGGACTTCCTACGTGAGTATTTTTCGGATGCGCCGCGAGACCGATGAGTGACGTGTGCGCGCCGCGTGACACATGCACGCGCGCGTTTTGCGTTATAATTATCTATCATTTAAATATGCGATTAAATCTCTCGGCCTGCGATCTGACTGACAAAGTGGCGAAGGCGTCTCGCGTTGGACGATTTGTCAGAATAATTGTCACATTCGTTGCGTTCAGCGGAGATCTCTCTCAGCGCTCAGTGAGCGATTAGAGAGACTATTCGGTCCTTACTGTTAGATCTTTACATTCAGATCAATAATATTGACGAGAATTCTTCTCAACGGTTGCTTAACCGTTGAGTGTCGTGAACTCACCCGTTCTCTCCGGGGCTGCTTCCCCCTTTCCCTCTCTGTTCCCTCTTGCTCTGACTTGATGTAGAACTGAAACATTGTGGATCCCCGGCGATTTTTCAAAGTTGCCGAGGAAATTGTCCTGGAAGAGATCCCAATTAATTGTCCCGTTAATTGAATCTTTATCAATAATCCGCGCTTTATCGAAGCTCCACCGCCGGTGATTTTCCGCTCGGTTCGCGCGGAAGGTGCTTGCACTCGCGCGGACGTCGCCGTCCGCTCGAGCGGCGGCGTCTTAAATCGCCATAGCGGCTCGTTCATTTCCGATAGGCTATTCGACACGCGGCATGAGGGATGTACTCGACGACTGCACAACGGACCAAGGACGCACGCGCGTGTAGCGTTCGTAGCGGGAGAGAGGGTAGAAGTTAGACAAGTAAACTTCAGATTGGTTGCTCGCTGCGGTCTCCCTGCAGGAATTCTTGATACATCTCCAGTTTCCCGTCGAACTAGCTCACGCTCCGCAACTCCGGCTTGCTTTTGCCCGCGCAACGAATCCCTTCGCTTCCCTCCTCCCTTCTTGCTCTTTTTCCTTTCCCTCTTTGATTTCTTCGGCCGCGAACGCGTCTACGCTAACCCGCTCGTAGTAATTTTGCCGGGCGTGTCCCGTACGACTCACAATAACGACCACGTACCAACGATGGGTCTCGTGTTCAAAGTACCTGCTTGTAATTGCACGCGACCGGTTTGCGGGCGCACAAGAGGCGCGCCCCCGGGATACGACAATACAGAGGGAGGACATCCCGCCGAAATGCTCGCGAAACGTAGCGTTAATCTCATTGCCGCGCAATCGCGCACCGATCGCGCGCACAAAGCGCTGCGAGTCTTTGATTTCGAGTTATGCGCTATGAGAGCGACCGACTATCTGGCGCGTCATCGCATTGATTTCGGGGATTTTACCGAGCGGCCCAACGCGCGAGAATCACCGCGACTTTATTTCCAGTTACGCTTGTTCCGCGACAGCGAATCAGGTTATCCGAAATCTCCCCTTTCCCCCCTCCCTCTCTCTCTCTCTCTCTCTCCGTCCGTGCCGTTCTATCAATCCGCGACTCTGCGTTAGAGCGTGATGGAACAGGCGGCGTAATTATATCGCTGGAAGCGGAGCGTCGCGTAGCCGCGGGCGAATGCACGGCGATGTTTCCCATTTGTCGGGACGTACGTTTATTTTTTACGGGCAAGTTTCGCAGCACGTGTGTTAACGTTCGCGGTTGCGAGTCACGGGCAATTAGTACGTAGTTTAAGTTACAAATCGAAAGTTGGGCGCGGGAGCGGGCGTATTGTCTGCCCGCGGAGAGATTGATGACGTTATTCGCTGCGCAGCATGCGCGCGCGCACACGACGACGAGCGATATAGCGTGTCGTCTCAAAGCCGCCATTGAATTCGTAAATAAAAGAATTCGCGTCATATCCGCGCGTCCGTCCCACTGTCCGAATACATTCCTCCCTTTGATTCAAGCTAAATTTCTTTCCTTCTGTCTCTTTGACGTGACCCGTCGACGGGAATGTACGCGGGTTAAAAGCGTCGAGACGGAAAGAGTTCGCCACAAATATCCGCTTTTTGCTTCGCGTAAGAAGCGCGGGCCAGGTGAAGACGGAGGGCCAAAAGGACGAAGAGAGAAAAAGAGGAGAGCCAGAGAGAGAGAGAGAGAGAGAGAGAGAGAGAGATGGGGGGGGTCGCATGTGGCGACATCGCGAGTCACGCGAAAGAAAGCAACTCTCAAAGGATGCACGCTGCAAGCCAGCCTCAAAGGATATATCCGGTGTACACCGGCCGCAAGGGAGACCGCCCCGCGCTGGTAACTCGATAAATAGAGAAGCAAAAGTGAATAAAAATCGGGCCGAGTTGGCTGAGCGCGCGCTCATGTCTCCGTCGGCCGAAAAAATCCCGGCCAAACGTCGCCCTTGGTCGTTTCGGGCTGCTTTGACTGTTGGGGTGGACGCCGAGGGCTGAGGGAGGGGCACGGGGGGAGAGAGCGTGGCTGTGTTTCCCTGCTCCGGGCGGACGTAGCGGACGAGCTTCGCTTCACGGTGGAAAAAGGTAGGAAAGTGGTTGGTAATGACGACGGACACAATGACGGATAGTTAACGCGTAGATGCGTCGTCGCTCGCTCGCTCGCTCGCCCGCCCGGCCGGCCGACCGGTGCTATATAACAATGCGCGCGTGTTGTCCGAGTGGCACAGATTGAATAGGAGCGACAAGGTTCGTGCGGAACGCTGAATCGTGCACGAGAAAGGAAGTGACAGTCAGACTGACGCGCGCGCGCGCGGGGCCAGTCAGTGGCCTTCATTTGGGTGCAAATGGAGTTTTTTTCTCAAATGGACGTTTCAAAAGTTTGTCGCTGTTAGGTATTGTTTGAACGCCAGTTTCAGCAGAACGCGAGAGCGGGAGAGCGACGCGCGGAGAGTCCTGCCGCCAAGGCTTTGATTAGCTGGCGCCACGAGGCCAAAAGGCTTCTCCCCAATTGTTCGTCTCGTATTTATAGTTGGTTCGCTCGTTCTCCTCGCGGCAATTGTCTCACCCCGTTATTTCTGCCTTTTCTCTGTATTTTTTTCATCGCTCTTGTTTCCCGTTTTGTGTTCTCTCTCTCTCTCTCTCTCTTTCATCCGCTCCTCCAGCATCTCCTCCTCCTCCTGCTGCCGTTGCATTCGCTCTTTCTTTCTTCCTCATTCTCCTCCGGTATTGGCACAGTATCGCTCGGCGAAAAGCGTAATAAGAAAGAACGGCCGTCTCTCCCATTCCCCGGCCGCGATCCCACCGGGAGTCACTCCCTCCCCCCCTCCCCCCCCCGTGTTTTGCATCCAGCTGTGGACGGATGCTGTCTCGGGCCGGCCGGGACTCCGTTGTGCGCTTGATGGTAGATAAGTCACATCGCCGGCTGCTTGCCGAAGCGCTTATCTCCGTGGCGCCGCACTTGAGACGCGGCGGACGCGATTAATCGTGCACTTATCGCGTCCGTATCGCGCGCTGTTAATCTACATGAGAAGCGCGTCTGCGAGCGAGCGGGAACATCTCGCGAATGGACTCGGCAGGTCAGACACGACGCCGACAAAGATTCGTGACGACACTATTATTCTCCCTTCGCCTTTCACTCGCGTGTCCGCCCGAGACGAGCAGAGTACGCGCGTACGTGCGTGTACACGTCGGTTACGCTAGAAGGGTCCGTAAACGAAGTAAATTTCCGTGGTGTGCGAGTCGGCCGCGCGCGCGCGCGCGCGCGGATACGTCATTGCGCGATCGAAAAACGAGGTACGGGGCCACTAAAAGGAAAGGCAACGTTTCCCCGTTGCTTTACGACAGTAATTAAGCGCGACCGGGAACCGCAACTAATGCTCCCCTCTGTTCGATCCCGAAGCCTCATTTGCTCGCACGTTCAATGACGCCGCGCCACTTTGATCTCGAGTCTAACGCTCGCTCAATCCATTATCGGCGGGGCGTTTATTTCGTCGTCTGATTCGCCGGAATCCGCGTTCGCTCGTCGACGCGTGAGAGGGACACGCATTTTTCTCCAATCGTCGCTTCGTTACTCGATGACGCGACGACACACGGGGTATCGCAATCTTTACCTCGCGTGCAGACGACACCTCGCCGCCGCTTGTCGCTTGATGAGAATCCAACGCGCGCTCGAGTCGCTCGGCTGATTTTTCTTTCCTCATCGAACGGATTCTTCAGCTTCTGAAGCTGAAGCATCCACAGGTGCGAGGCGCGCGCTCTGCGTGCAAAAGAGGCGGACCGCTGCGAATTAATTAATTTCCATTGCAGTGCCGAAGGTGGAAATAGTCGATGAGCATGGCGCCACGGCCGGTGACAAGTTCTACAAAGCAGGCAGCACAATAGAGCTGAAGTGTGTAGTCAGCAATATACCGCAGCCTACCGGCTACGTAACGTGGCGGCACGGCACCCGTACGCTGAATTACGACACGACTCGCGGTGGCATCAGGTGAGAGTTTGCACAATAGACGCGCGCGCGCGCGCGCGATATTTCCGCCGATGGATCTTAAGCGTCGCGATAATTGACGATACGCGATAGTTATTGACGCGCGGAGGAGCCCTCGAAGAAAGAGGAGCTCCGCCAGCGTGTCGTTCTCGCGCGCGCGGTTATGCACTGCCTACCTCGTTGTATGTACACTCGCCTTGTTAGGGTAATGCATACTTAATGAGGTAATACCGCTTATTTGGCTTATCGTATTATGCGAAACAACAAGCGCGCCGTCGCGCGAGACGCGCGACTCACGGTGGCGGCGCGCTATGTTATAGCTAATTATTAGTTCGCGGGAGGTTACACGCGAGCGACATGTCGGTGGCGGGACGTGACGGGACGACTGTCGATTGACGATGAATCAGCGAGTCGTCTCGTCGTTGCTTATCGCGTATCCACGGAACTCTCTCATGTCTACTCTCGGAACGAAATTCCGCTCTCTCTCGGCAAGCGGAGTGACAGAGAGATCGGCCGACTTTCTCGCTCACATCGAGAGAATTTTGCCGCGCTGAATCAGATCGCGAGAGTATTTTCACTTGAGATCTCGAGGAACGAATGTGTACAGTCGCCCTCCATGTCGCCGGGTACGAACTCGCCCTCTAATCGATTGAAACATTCATTCGCATTAAGATTAAGAGTCCACCGTACACGTCTGAGTTAAACATTCATTCCTGTGATCCTGAGAGACGGCAGTATTTTCATTACCGCTCGGAGTGAGCGCCCGCTCTCTGTTGAAGTGAGAGGTTTTGCTCTGAAACATCTTTAGAGCGGCCTCTCGACTCCTCCGAGTCTCCTCCGATTGCGCTCGCGGAAGGTGGGACGCGATTGCTTTATTCATAACGAGTGAATCTCTGGATCGTCGATTGAATATTTTCGCGCGAAATCGAACAGCGAATCTGATGTATACCCCGCGGTCTTATAGCTCGAGTTAAATATTCACTCTCGTGATTCCGAGCAGACGGTACTTCCGTCGTCGTTCCGAGTAAATTTTCCCTCATTCCCCGTGAGACTTTGGTCCGAGAAATTTACCGGATACGATACGGGTAAGTGGGTCACCGTTTAATATAAAATTTTTATATGCTCCACTGTTCGCGTGGTCCAGCCGGTCCAGACCTGTCTTTGCGCATCTTGGGGCACATTTAGTCGGGGGATTCTGCGACTAAACCTTCAATGAACTCCCGCGCAGTCCACCTATACATACGTATATACGCACACATGTATATACACGCGCACACACACACACACACGTACTGCATTTCTGTCGTTGTTGCGAGGGAAATGAAACGAGCGGGTTATTTTTCCGCGCCAGTTACAGACCCGTCTTCTCCCCTCCCCCCTCCCCCCTCCCTCTTGTCTCGTGTGCCGCTGAAATCAATCGCCGTCGTCGTCGTCGTCGACGTCGTCGTCGTCGTCGTCGTCATCGAACGTGATAGCACGCTGCGCTCAGTCGCGGTTAACTAACATTCTAGTAATCCAGTCGGCGAGTGTATTCGATAGTTTATGCAGGCCGCATAGGAATTCTAATTGCCTCGATAAAGAACGGAACGTCCGGTGAATTTTGAAACGCTTTCATTAAAGTTCTCGGCCGCCGGGACCGGCTGGCAGTCTGTGGCGGCTCCTGTGCAGCGTGTGTGACCTAATTGGTTATAGATATGACGGAATTCATGAATTTCAAGCGGCGCTTTGGCCGCCAACGCTTGATACTGTCGGTTTCGTAGAGCGATTTTTCAATCAGCGGCCCATCGATAAATCAATTTCGAATTTTTCTCAGACATAGCGTACATGCCACCACCCCTTGGCATCCCATCCGCACCCCCCCGCTACGAAAGGGCTACACGCCGTTATGGGCGGCACGTTCCAAAGATTGCAAATAGCCACCGATCGCGATTTACCTTCGGCTCGGCGGATCGCAGTTTAGCGGCTGACAGTTTTCATGAGGTTCCGAGTAACCGGTCCGCCGCACAGTGGTCCAATTTGCGAAAAAAAAAAATAAAAAAATGCGTACGAAAGTTTTTTGCCGCCTTTACAAACTTAACACTTTGCCGACCGAGTGGGGAAATCTCTGCACTTTGAAGTTTGAAGGTTTAATTATGTTCTTTATTTTTAATTTCATGTGTTATATAAACTGTGCGTATATAGCGTATATAGTACATTGCCATCAAATATATAATTTCGGTTAAAATCAGTTTTATGTGTTCTTTGTGTCCTTGAAGATTAGTCTGCGTAATTTGAAAAAAGTGCGGAGTGGAAAGCGTTCAGAGTTAGCTATGGCGCGCGCGGTTGGCGAGGTATTAAGATATTTTAAAATACATGTAGGAAAAAATTGACAGAATGTTTCTATTGTTTAATTAAATTTAATAACTGATCCAAATAAGATTAAGATTAAAAATCCGATCTTCTGTTTATGATCTTCTGTTTTATGCAAGCTGTTTCGTAACGGTTCTAGAAATTTGTTTGTTAGCAAAGGTGTCTAGTTTATAAGTAATTGCTAGAAATGTTTTAATTTTATCGTTCATTTTTTTTGATTTTTGTCCCTCTAATTATTCATTTTGAACCACCTGTGCGCCGACGCTGTCGGCCAACGATTCCGTGAAATTCTCGATATCGAACGGTGAGGTTGAAAGAAAGGCCGCGGTGTGCGCACACGCGAGCTCTCCGACTCGGGCAACTGTTGACAATTTAATCGCTCTGGAAAATACTCGATTATCGTGGCCTGACGTATGATGAACGAGCCCGCCGCCGCCACGGCCGCGCCGGCATCGTCGCTGCCGCCAAACCGCTGCCAAACGCAGGCGCGGCGCACTTTGAATAAAACACACGGAACTTTCGAACCGGGTCGGCGGATTAAAGGCCGGTTAACGCGAGTTAGCCGCGCTTGCAAATTCGGGGACGATTAACGCGGGGACGAGTCCGAATTTACTCGAGCGGCGATTTTATCCTGATCGACGGCTGAAGTGTGGGAAGAGAGGCGAGGGGGAAGAGAGGGAGAGAGCGCGCGACGAGATGACAAAACGAAGAAAACCGTGCGAGGGCGGGATCGATTAATACCTCGGCCCGACGATGATACTCGCTCTCTCGATATTCGGCGGCAACGCCGCGATGATCCCGAGCGACAACACTTTCGCGGCAAATTATCGTACGCGCGAAATTACGTTTATAAATTATAATCGTCGACCATGTGGCGTTGTGTGTGACGTCGGCGCAGCGGGACGACGAAACAACCGTTTTTATTCGGCCGCACCGATATTATGCGAACATTACATGGGGGAGTGGCGCGACAACGCGCAGGACGTGCGTAATTTATCGGGAACATTCTATTACACTTTGATTGCTCTCGAGAGGCGTTTTGCGAGATCGTTTAAACGAACGTGTCAAGCGCAGCGCTGCAAATAAATGACGTTCTATCGCGCCATCACCACCACCACCGCCGCCGCCGCCGCCGTCGTCGTCGTCGTCGTCGTCGTCGTCGTCTATTGTGATTACCTGCCCGGCGAATCTTATCGTACCTTTACGCATCGCTTTCTCTCGCTCAATCGAACCATTGTTGAAAGGGCAAGGCGTGCGTCGTATCTCACGCGCGACTCGCGCCCCAACGAGCGTAGCCCGTATTAATAGCCGTTACTTGAAACTTGTCTCGCGTGAGATACTCTCAGATCTGACTTTATTATAGTCGGAGTCTGAGCGCGCTCGTTACTGATATCCGTGACGTGTCGCAGTTGCGTTGCCGCGCGACGTTATCAGCGATCGTCGTTTGGAATTTGTCTCACGCGAGACGCACCGATCCGAATTTCAGGCGAATGTTTATAGTTGCCGCGCGAAATTCGTTTCAGGCGGCACAAGAGACGCTCGATTTGAATTTAGAATTGGATGTTTTTCCGGTGGAGTCGCTATCGCGCGAGTATATTGTGCCGCACATGCGACCCAACTGAAAAATTCAGATCCATCTCTAAACTCTGAATCTGAATATTTCACGCGGAACAATTTCACGTATAACGGCCGTTAACGTCCACCGTCGTTAACGTCGTGTCGTGAAGGGGATTTTTCACGAGTTACATGTTTCTCTTTTTGTTTTTTTTTTTCATCCGCACGCGTTAACCGTAACGCCGTTAATCGAACGCGACCTCGGCGCGCGTCGCTCTGTAATTCGCCGGGCGAATTAACGGGCCGAATTTATCGCGTTATTGTACGTTCGCGGCGAGATTTTCCCCGTCCGCCTCAGCCAGCGCGCTTTTTTCCCCGGTCACGGCCCTAACTTGCGGCCGTTGCGCTACATTTTCGCGCACTTGTTCGCCTTCCGAACGGCTCCGAGGACGCGACTACGATGTGAGTAGGCACTGCATCGGCAAAGTTAGTTAGTTAGCAGTATAATGTTATTACGCTCTCGCGCGCACGTACTATTACACTTCACTATCCCTCGTAGCTCGTGCATAACTCTCGTCGACCTCCTGTCTATTACTCTTCACCTTGGGCGCTCTCGCCAACTTGGTCAAGTCCGCCGTAAAGTGCACGCCTCGAGCATGCATGACCAAACGCTATGCCGTCGGGCTTAACATAATCAAGTGGTCCTGCGCTAACGGAGAAATCGCGGAGCGCTGGTCCGCCAGTGATAACGAAATATCACGCTACGCGGGATTTCCACGGCTGCTGCTGGTGATGGCGGCGGCGGCGGCGGCGGCGGCGGCGGCGGCGGCGGCGGCGGCGGTGGTGGCGGCGGTGCTGCTGATGATGGCGGTGGCGGCGGTGGTGGCGGTGGTAATGGTGGCGGTACACGCGATTAGGAAAGTTCTTAATGCTGCGCGTGGCCGTGCCGGCCGAGCCGACGTGGATTGTGGAAATAACGCCGATACCGCGTCCGCGGTTTAACGCGATATATCGCCGGATATTTGGTCCAACCCCTGCGACACGTCGGAACGATAAAGTGATCGGCTTAGAAGCTAAGAGTTACTTAGAAATGCGCGCGCGTGTGTCACGTTAACGCTTGCACCCTTCTGCGCCCTCCTTCAATCGCCCTTCGCGCACCAGGAGGGTCGCGAGAAAACGAGAATATGCGAGCTCAGAGTGCTGCAATCACGTCGATCTTGACCTCTCCGCGTCGTTAATCATCATAATTGAGCGGAGGAACGTTAAATAACCACGAATCGATCGTCGTTGAGATTTCGACGACGTTGATTCGATGTTTGCTGCGCGTTAAAAAATTACGTCGTTGAATATCTGCGGAAAAATTGATCGCGCAGATAAATTTCTTATAAATCTCAGTGGCGAGAGAGAGAGAGAGAGAGAGAGAGAGAGAGAGAGAGAGAGAGAGAGAGAGAGGGGGGGGGGAATATTTGTGCAGAAACGGCAGGCTCATTAAGCTCGACCGAGCTCGGCGAGCTTGGCACGTCGCGCAATTCCGTGGAGGAAAGAAGCACGCGCGCGGCAAAGGGCGGAATCGAACGAACGCTCCTTTCATCGGTTTAATGACGCGTTCCGGAAGTAATATGTCGTGATAAGATCGCCGATAAATATAAAGAGCGAAATACGTCGCTGCAAAATAGCACGACTGCATGTACGAGCGCGCGCGGTGCTGGCTGGACCGGCGACGGGCGGCAGTGAGCAGGAGGAGGAGGAAAAAGGAGGGAAGGAGAGTCATATTATTCGGTCGACGCGTCCGACGGGTTGTTCGTAGTGGCGAGACGCGCGGGTTGATCCATTACTCGGCAAATCAATTAGGACGCAGGCACCACACGAGCAGCGGCGTCGTAGGGTGGAAAAAAGCCTGACGAAAACAAAGCATTTAATCGGATTTTGTTTTATCGGCTGTACACGCTGAACCCGCGGCGGCAAATATTTCATGGCAACAAGAGGGGGACACCGCGACGCTCCTCTGTTTTTTTTTCTCGCCTGCTTTCTCTCTCTCTCTCTCTCTCCCCCTCTCCCTCTCACTTTTTTCTTTTTTATCAGTGTCCGCGATAAAATAGGCCCCATATTTCAAAATTCTATTCCGGTCACGGGGGGTTTTTTGTTGTCCTCTTTCCGAAATAACGCCGTCGAAATGTCGACGTTATTACTCGGCACTCTTCTGCGCGAGCGCGCGAAAGGGAAAAAGAGGGATTTGAAGGAAAAGCAGCGCACAAGCGGAATACGCGATTGCGCAGCCGCGATATTCAGATCCCCGCGCTCGTCAATGTTAAAACTTTTCGTCGAGTATCGTCGAAATCTCTCTCTTCTTCTTTTACATTATCATTCCGTGGCTCGTTTTCCTTTATCTCGCTAACTCACCGAGGAAGAGTGACATTTGTACGCCTTATTTTTGATCCGCGAACGAATTAATCGGCTCGCAAGCGATTGTCGAACTCCGAGGTTAGATATTTCGAATAATCAGGTACAGATTCTACAGACGCTTCTTTCGTGATTCGCGCAGCTGCCATGAAATTTAACTTTCGCGTAGAATGCGAAGGTGAGAGAAATAGAATTTTCAATCGCGTCGTTGACAATCGCTCGTTTTTGCAAAATTAAACAAGGGACCGTTTCGCGGGCTGATCCTGCGGCTGAAAGTTTGGCTAGCGCGCCGTAAACTTTAGCGAAACTTGCGGAATGACTTTTTCTTCTTCATGGCTCCTCCTGCTGATGCAGGCTGCGCTGTATATGCTCCGCCGCAAGACGACGACGCGATTTCGTGGCGGTGAACGCCGGTGACTGCATCGAAATATGTCGTAAATAAATGCCGCGTACTCTTCTTTGCGCGCTAGTTTTTTTTTTTCCCCCGCTGTCCACCGGCGCCGATTTAACTTTCAAGCTTCCTGTGTCATCTTCCCACGGCCGTAACCGGCGACGCGTCACCCCGAGCGCGGAGGAGATTCTCGCGGCGAAATGAAAGTAAGTAAATTCCACGTGTACGCGCCGAACGTGCCGATCTCTCAAGCTAGGGGGAACTGCGCTCTGACGGCCGGAAAAGTTGTAAGATACAGCGTGTTCTAGCGTGGCAGCGCGGATTGAATCTTTTATGCGTACACATCGTGCGCGCGGATGAAAAGCTGGGGCGAGGGGGAGGGAGGGAGGGTAGCGGATATAAATTTTACATCGCCGCTCGATGCCGCGTTCATCGAACGCGTGAAGTTTCATTCGGCGACACACATTGATTGACCGTGGCTGTCCTCGGCGAAGGACAGTCGTAACTTTATGAAATTGTTGGCTCGACGAGGAGCCTCTTCTGTTCCCGGGTGACAATTACGGCCGCAAACTCGCGCTAATTTTGTCAAACTTCTCCGGGGGAACGCGATTAAGGTGGAGCACGCTCTCCTAAAGTCAGACCCGCTTCTCATTAAGGACGGTGTTTATTGGAATTGTTATGCATCCTCCTTTGCATTTTTATGGATAATCCTTGGCGGCAATCTTCTCGCGTGCTCTTGCCTTCCTCCCTGTCCCCCTCCTCTTTTCTTCTTCTCTCTCTTTTTCTCGCTCGTTCGCTCGGCCGCCTCTTATCGTGCGCTATCGCGTTTCCACGTTGGCGGATCATTCTCAGCGCGATGAACCATTAGAGGGAACGCGGGTGAATATTCATGGCGCTTATAATAAAACCTTATATATAATCTTCGACGTTTCGGATGGTGAGAAAAATTGTTTCCGCGTATTTTCGCGCGAGCACGCGGACAAACGTCTCGCGAAACTCATTTAGCCGCACCGGTTATAAAATAATTAAACGCGCGCATGTGCAGTGAGTGTAATTATGTGTGTACTGTGATACACTGCACGCGCATATCGAGTATACGCGAAATACAAAAACAGCTCTCGGCGCGCAACATTAGCTAATTTACGATGTACGTAGACGCGCCGGTAATATGCAAATGAATTATGTGAATATGAGTAAACAGTTCTAAGCGCGGAGTGTATATCGCGTTATTCCATTACGCTGCATTATGTGCGATTTCGCACTTTATACCCGTCACTCTTTTACATCGCGAGATTACATTCCGCGCGCGTCGGAGGTGAGATTTCGCTGCTGCAAAATTATCGACAGTTATAGTACTAGGTACTGTATGAGATTGCTGATGTAGTGCGCCGTTTGTCCATTTAGCGACACGACAGCCTTGTTTGGCATGCGATAATCTCGATATTTTACTCTCGCAGTTGATCCCTTTATTCTCAATTTCAAGAGATATGCGGCTCGACTGCGATGGACAAATGTGTTTGTCAGGAAAGAAAAAATACAAGAAATATCAGCGAACAGAAATATTATTTTTCCTCTTTTTTTTTTCTCGGTGTTATAGAAATTTCGATAGAGCGAGCATTAGAAGACTCGAGGGATTATCGTCGCCTGTCATCGCCGACTGCCGCTCTATTCCGTGTCCTGCTATATTTCGTCCTGGAGCGTCCAGCTCCTGGCCGTGCTCGCGGTCAGGCATTCAATAGCTCCGTACATCCAATAGCGAAAATAGTCGAGTCGGAAATGCAGAGTTAATTAATAACTGCGCATCAACGGATGGCGATCGTTGAATACTATCGCACGAAACTTTATGCACACATCGTCCTGGTAAATTTAAGGACGCCTAACATCTACACCTAAATCTACACCTAGGTGTAGTAGGGAGTCTCGATTTTTCGCAATCGTCGATTATCGCAATCTATCGATCGCCGAGCGTGAGACGTGATTCGTCGCTGGCGGGATAACGATTGGCGACCGCCAATCGGCGGGCGTGACTTTGTCCTCACCTCTGCCAATCGTGGAATATTCGCGTGTCGGTATAATGAGAGAGGGGAGGAGGTCTATAATAGAAGTCGCAAGTAAGTAGACCGCAGTCGATTATTTTCCTTGCGGTCGAAGAAGTTGGTTGTGATTTTTTTCAATTTTCTTACGACCTTAATGCTTAGGACTTTATGACTTTTATTGTAAATCCCGTTTACGAGTCGACTAGTGACACACATACCGCGACACCGAATACACGCCGAGTGCATTCGGTAATTATCATTCTCCGCGTACGCATAAAATATTTAACCGCCCTCGTCTCGGCATCGCGTCGATTAACGTGTGTTTTTTGATCAAGCTTACGCGAGTGTGTGTCAGCGCCAGTTTTAGTGTGAGTGTTAGTAGTGTCAGTGTCAGTGCCAGTGTCATGACGGAATATAACGGCGGACGAAGCTGGATCAAAAAGCCAGGATTGAGAACGCAGGCGGCGACACGTCAGGCATATTACCAGGCATGTCGAATTATTTATTTATAGAGTTTCCGTCCTTAACGAGCGAACTTATAGGGAACAAAGAAATACCCGAGTCGAAGTTGAGGCCGGTATTCATAGTTCGTGTCATCATTTTGCAAATAATTACAGCTTCGCAAAGCCCCGTTTATTCATCAACCTCTATATGCTTGTACTTATTATACGGCGTTGCTTTCAAGAAAGATTTACGCAACCATGCGAATAATATTCCGTGAATACAAATGTGTAATTAATTACTTCTCAACTGAGATCCTAAATTATTCACGACTATGAATCTCGGCTTTGAGGTGTACAAATTTCGTAATTGTTAATTCTTTTATATCCGATGCAGCCTCCAATCAGCTCTTTTAAGGGCTCAAATTCTCATCGAATCTTCCAACGCAAAAAAAAGAAAGAAAAAAAGAAATAGGAAGAGATGAGAATAAAAAATGTGTCTTATTTTTCATCCATTTCCTCCACGATCCGTTTCTAATTATTTAATATTTGCTTATCTCGCACTCGCAGCTGCACTGATAGAAAAATATAGTTAAATTAACTATAATCTCACTATATTTTACAGTTCATTTTGGCGTCAATCATATTTTTATAGTTCGTGGAAAACATAGTAGAAAAATATAGTAGAAAATGCAAAATATAGTAGAATAAACACAAACATATAGCCAATGATTGTCTTAAATAATTGTTTAGTTACTTTTACCACATATATGGTAATTTCTCACTCACAAATATAGTGAGATTTAATATTCATATAGTTACATCTGTCATCATTTAGCAAATATTCCGGTAACATTGACTATATAAAAGAGTTACTTTACCTACCATTTTATATTTGTATCTATACAATAATTTTAGTTTAACTTACTATAATTCTTAGTAAAAATATTATATGGCTGGTTATACTATGCCTGTATGTATCGTAATTATTACCGATATTATGGTAACACTTGCTATAAATGTGATATTTCGGACTATAATTTAGTTACTATATCATATTATAGTTCCAAATATCATATACTTTTCTCTCAGTGTGAGTAGGATAAGTATTGCTAAAATTAACGATAGAGATTCAGCGCAGAGAATATAGAGAACATTGAGATAATCTAATATTAAATAATTTTGAAGTAACATCCTCCGTCTGCATCTCGAGGAGAACACGCGGTCGTAACATCTGCAGCATCATCAAGGTAGGACAATAGTCTGTATAGCGTTGTATCTCGAGATTCTCCATTGGTCCTTCAGATTCGATGGAATTTGCGGGGCTAATGTGGGAGCAATATTTCGACTCGGGTGATTTATCTTTAGAGATGCACTCTGCTCTAAATTGAATTGAAGTCTCACGTTGCGAGGTGAGCTCACTGCGTGCACCCCCTGCCTCTTTGCCATTCTCCCGGTTATATACTTTAATCAGATTCACCGCGCAGGTATAGGACTACTTTTCTAAGTAAGCGCGCTAATGCCGCCTAATTACGAGCCTGATCAGAAATTTGAACGTTAATGATCCTATGGGAAATCACGCGCTGCGCTTCGAAAATATTCTCAGTGGCCGGGGGGGAGCCGGCTTTTGGCGGCGCTCCAAGGTAATTAGCAGTATTTTCGCGCAGAGAGCGCTTTCTGACAAATATCGTAGATATTCCCCGCCGCCGCGCACGCTTTTTCCCCATTTTCGGGACCGCGCGGAACGATAAAGTAAACACGGGACTTTCCCGATAACTGACGACGTTGCCGATCCGTCCTTTAAAGCGCGCCCGCCGGCCGCCGCCCGTCGCGTAGCGCGCTCGACGATCGATCGCGGCGGGAACGTACATAGAATGCGTATATACGTCAAGTCGCTTAATGAGAAACGCAAAGTCCAATCGAACGTGTTTTGCTCTACGCCTACACCGTTATCAAATTCCCGTAAACGGATTACGGCGCGGTTAAATTGTATGTATCCGCGCTGCGTGCAATCGTGTAAACCGCGCTCTCCCGCGCACCGACATTGATTAACATACGTCGCATCTGCGGCTTTACTTTTACGCGGCTCTGTTTTGCAAATGACCCTGTCATTTGGACGGCACCAAATCCTGAATTCGATTAACTTATCGTTGATGCGGCGCAGTGTAAACCGCGCGCGCGCATCTTATTCTTTGTTAATTAAAAACTTGCCGTCGCAATTTCCGTCCACGTCCGGGAGAATTTTCGCGGGGCATTTTTGCGCCCGGAAGACTACGGAATTTCCTGCTGCCTCTCTCTCTCTCTCTCTCTCTCTCTCTCTCTCAATATCACGCAGTTATCGCGACATGGCTCAAGGAGACCGCTCAACCGCGGTAAACATCATTAGCCGTTGATGTAACTTAAGGAAGGTGTTCTCCTCCTTATTCGCCATCTCCTTAATACTGTTATTCATGCTGCGTTTCGTGCTAATTTTAGGCGCTTTGTGTCTCCGCGGAATTAGAACAAATTTCTCAGAGTAGTCGGGGGCAGTCGTCGTCGTCGTCGTCGTCATCGTCATCGTCGCCGCCACCGCTACCAACCACCACCATCGTTGCCGCCGCTTCCCGAAATTCTCGAGAAACCGGCAATTAACAAAATTTACATAGTCCTATCTAGTAATCGCGTTATCGAGTTGTCGACGATGTAGTCGGCGTTGTATGTCTTATTTGCGGATCGCCCGGTTGCCCGCTTTATTAAGATGGATTTCTCGAGTGACAAGTTTCCTGGCTTTTTCGTGCAAATAATTCCAACGAGTGCGATTGTTTCCCGATTTGTGTTGCGGCTTGAATTCCGCGACGTGTCGGGAATAAACGAGAAGAGGAGAAAGAGAGAGAGAGAGAGAGAGATGCGCGCGCACGCATACACACACACACACACACATACACACATTTATAAATACACATCTATAAATTTCCATTGAAATATAAATACGAAATTTATTACTTGACAATTTTACGGTTTAATCTCCACCGAGGGCAGCGCTCATGCGTCGAGTAAGGAAAAGCGCGCAAACGTAAGAGGGTTAAGCGCGACGGCGGGAGTTTAGGAGATTTACATTGCACATTGTATGAAACGCACGCTCGTCCGAATATTCACCGTGGAAACGTCCTGTCGCTGTACGCGGCATTCAATTATGGACCGGAGTTCAACATTGCCAGAGGATTTGCCACGGGAAACGTGTTACCTTCTATAGCTGTAAGTCAGCCCCGTATCCGTTTGATTGATCGTTACTCAACGGGTTTTGGCGGATCGATAGGACGCTGCGCTGCATGATGCAGTGTGGATCGTGGTTTAATCGCATAGACGTTAGAGACGCGAGACGTGAATGCACGCAACAGGGGCGGGGGAGTGTAACGAGGAGGAGGCAGAGGAGGAAACTGCTCCTTGCAGTCATCGATTTTCTTAACGCTGTGTGGTATTAGGTCGAGAGAGTTTATTACTCGATGAATATTTAGACGACGGAAATAGCGGCGAGCGGAAAAAGCGCATTTGCATTTTGCGATAACTGCAAACTTAAAGAGTGCCGGTCATTTATGGATTTCGGTATGAAATATGTATCATCGGGAATGCAAATTTCGTTCGCTCCCTCGCGCCTTTATGGACGGTGATGGGCTGAGCGATGAACAGACGGACAGAGAGCGAGCGAGCGAGAGGGCAAGAGGCGGCTGAGCGGACGGGCATAACGAAGTGTTAATTTTACAACCAGTCGATCCTTCTCAATCTCTCTCGTCGAGCGCTATCAGCGACTTTTAGCGCCGTTCGAGTGGACGGGCGTCGCGATAATAACGTTATTTTGATTCCGTCAATATTTTTTGCTGGCGATCGCGCGCCGTCGTAACTTACATGCGCATCCCGTCGCTGAAAGCGCACATTATATGTACATACGTACATACATATATATGTGTGTATGTGTGTGTGTGTGTGTGTGTGTGTGTGTATGTATGTATGTATGTACATATGTATGTACCCATATATTTAGCTTGAGCATATTTACCGGAAGAGAAAAACGGCACTCCGTCGGTGCATAGTCTTGTACGGCCATTTACACCGCGCGCGCAATCGCGAGACAATTTCCGAAAGACAGAACGGGCGAGGGAACGACGCGGAAGGATAACGAAGAGACGAAGGAGGCGCGGCGAGTGAACGGGCAAGGTGAGAAGAGAGAGAGAGAGAGAGAGAAAGAGAGAAAAAAAGACGAGTACATCTTTCCTTTCTCGACTTCTTGGGTGCATCGTATGTATCGTCTCTCTCTCTCTCTCTCTCTCTCTCTCTTTCTCTCTACCCTTCCCTCGCTCCCTTTCTCTCTCCCCCTCTCGAGCACAGCGCCCAGGGAATTTAATTCCATTTTCAATTTACCTAAACCCCTTTACGCAAACTCCGCTGCCGACGTCGAGTACTTCTGGACTTTTTCTTCCCGTTTCTACGTGCCTTCTGTCCTCCTCTTCCTCCGCTGTCCCCTTTTTCCGCAGTCACTGGTATGTCTGTCTCTCTTTCTTTCACACTTTCTCTCTCTCTCTCTCTCTCTCCCTCACATTCGTTCTTGTTCATGGCGCAACTTCCTCCCATTCGAATCCATCGAGCGCAAGGAGGCACACGTCTCCGTCACTTCTTACCTTCTTTACGAATGTTGCAAGGCGAGTCTTCGGAAGGAGGTTTTGAATAAAGTTGCTGAGAAGGAGAAAGGACAGCACAGGGGAGAGGAGGGGTATAGGGGTGTAGGATCAGCATAGATAGAAGAGAAGAGAACCATTTGGTTATTTTGTACATATTTTATACAGAACTGCCTTCCGGCATTCATGTTTTGTCTACTTAAAATGCAGTTTCCGTGACCGCGGATTTCCACCTCTTCAGCTACGAAATGTTGCGCGTTAATTAGTTCGCGGTTTCCTCTTTTACGTCAGCAAATGACGTTTTATCCCCCGCCTCTATCTCTTTCTCACTCTTTCTCTCTCTCTCTCTCTCTCTCTCTCTCTCTCTCTCTCTCTCTCTCTCTCTCTCTTTCCCCGTTTCTTATTTTCTCTAATTACCAGCCGTCTCTCAGAGCGACGCTAATAATGTCGCTTTGAAGATTAACGGCACTCGACAGTTTAAAATTCAAGTCGGAATCTACGTTACGCGATAAAGAGGGAGTTTGTCTTCCTTTCTCCGGCGAGGAAGATCTGCTTACCCTCCGACGATATCCTCCGATTATTTATTCGTCGACCTGCCTGCCGTTATGATCGCTAGCAAGTTTCAAGTTCGGCCGAGTTGAATCCCGCACGCTAAGTGACATTTCTCGTTGATCATATCGTTATCAATTAGCGCACGCATGCAATCCCGCCGAGAGATCTGCACGAATCTAATAAGTCCTCGACGAGGAACAGGAGGATCGCCTCGAGGCACAAGCGCCTCCAGGTTAAGCGTCCCGCGAGTCGAAACACGCGTTCATCGAGCGTGTCGCCGCTAATACCGACATAGTCTACCGAGGAAACCGGTAACGGCGTCTGGCGCTGTAATTGTCGTCTGTCGCATGGGATTTTCAACCGGCTGATAGATTTAAAAGGACTTTCCGCCGGTTGGAAAGCCAGAGAGAGAGAGAGAGAGAGAGAGAGCAAATGAGAAAGACACACAACCTTCTGTGTCTTTTTTACGAGAATAAGTAAGAACGCATGCAGTCAGCGGACGCGACGTGATCCGTGACAAACGCGTACACCAACTGTAAAGACGGGATTTATAGCGAACCGCCGACGAGACGAGCAGTCCCGAGTTCTCGTCGGAGAACAGGTACTCGATAAATTCACGAACGTCGCGCGCGCGCGCGTCTCTGCAGTCGCAGGCGGGTCGGGAAAAGTTTCGTAAATTGTAACGGATATTCGCATGGTAAACTCGTTAGACCTCGCGGCGGCGGACGATGCAGGTTTTGTAACGTCGGCTATTATCGCGTCGAACGAATAGAAACATACGGCCCTCTGCCGAGGCCATTAATGGCCATGGAATTTCCAGTCGAGCACACTCGCCGTCAAGGATATTTAACGCGACCATCGTGAATTTCGTTGGTTCGTTCGTTCGTTCGTTCGTTCGTTCGTTCGTTCGTTCGCTGGGTAGCCGGTTGGTCGGTTCGTTCGTCGGGCGACGTTATTTTCGCAGGCCGCGTTATTGCATCGCGCGCGACGAAAGAGCGCGATGATATATAAATACAAATGTCAGCGCCGCGACACGGGAAGGGCGGCAAAATAAATTCCGTTGACACTGGCGCGCGAATAAAAAGTTTCCGGCTGAGCGTCGGCCGTCGCGATTTGACTTGGTTTAAAACCGCACGAGCTGCTCTCGCGGATCGCTGAGTGACGTAAATATTCGCGATGAATGCCTACTAAATGATATTACGCGCGCGCGTACACCTTTTCGCGGCCATTACATGATCGGCGTGTGTAAGCGTGTGGCTGCATTCACCTTTGTTCTTTCAATCGCGCGACCGCATCGTCGGGCTCTCTCGTAAATCGAATTTTATCTTCTGGTTTATTCCAGTGCGGCAGTTAACAATAACGCAGTTGTTCTCGCGCGCACAGTTCCCTCATAGTTTCCATAATTAATTTACACTCGTATACAGTCTCGCGTCCTACGTTGGAAACACGTAAGAAATTTTGCCGTTCCCTCCTCTCTTCGCTCTTCAGCGAGTATCCTCGGTACAAGCGACGAAAACCTCGGGCCTTCATCCTCGGGAAGGGGGAACAATCGCATTTGTGTGATCATGTTGCACTAGTTTAGGAAGTTTGATACACACTGAGAACGAAATGGCCATTATGGCCGCGCGGTGGCAGCGGGATAAGTTTTATTGCAGTTCGCGTTTACAGGCTGCGACAACAGGGAGATTAGGTAACTGTGAGCTATGAGATTAAATGCCGAATATGACCTGTCGTGTAGTTAGCATTCGTAACACTCCGTTATAATCTACGTCGTTTTGCGCTCTCGTGCGCGAACACGATACATGTGTATAAGTATCATATGTATGTACGCACACATGTGTACGCGAGCGAGTACAGTGCGACCAGATTCGAATTTACATAAGAGGCATCCGAGTCTCATCGCTGCAAGCAATATCCAATTGGCTGTCCCTCCGCGAGGTTTGTCCAATTTTCTAGTTCAATTGCCGTGTACCATTGATATTCGATATTCAAATATCAACGCGTTTCGTTTCTGACTTTATTGCATCGACAAGTCCCGTTGTGCTCTGCATTTGATTCGTTATCAGGAGAGCCTGTCCACATACATCACTCGTCACGTCGAGTTCAATGCTAACCGGCGACAAAGAGATCACATATCGCGAACGTGCGCCGAGAAAACTGCGTTTCCTTTCACCTTTCTACGTCCACTCGCTCGCTCCTCGCGGCTTTTTAAACACGCCGAGTCGCTGCGACCTGCGAATAGCACGTGCTAGCGCGGCGTTGACAGGTCGCCGCAGCGCACATGCGCAAGCGCGTGGCCGCAGCGAGCACGTGCTTCGCTGCGACGCGTGGCCAGCGGTCAGCTGACGCGGCGCGGTGGTGGGGGCAAGGCCGCGCTAACGGTACTTCGTGTGTGTGTGTTGCGCCTACATTTCCGCGGTACATTCATGTTTGCTCGAAACGCTCGGAGTAGCCCGAAGCGACATACGCGCGCTCGTTCAACGTCGACGTCGGGATTAATTAGTAAAATTAGATGAATTAGTGGCGGAACACCGAAGCGGAGACCCGAGAAATCTCGCCGCAGATCGGTAATATTTGTAAAATTTACGCGGTGATATTTACGGAGAAATCTGTTTGTAATGCATAAAGTACAGTTTACAAGGGAGAAATATATAGGAGGAGGGTAACGAGAGTCTTTTGCGTCGATTCTTGTGCGTCGGGATAATTAATCCAATCTTGTCCGGCGAAATTGCACAGAAAGAAGATGGTATCCTAAAATTGCGGCCATCGTCATCAGCCCCACGATGCTCACGGAGCTTGCGTCGAGCCGGAACGATAGACCATAACGAGATGATGAAACTTAAGCACGCGAACGCAGACTCGGTCTACTCGCGCGCGAGTATTAATATTAAACAGCTACTTTAGTGCGCCGTCTAACGTCTTTAGGAAGGTACACGGATGACTAACGAGTTTCTCGCGCAATCGAGATTCCGAGTTATAAACGACTTTCTCAGACACATCAACCGAGACTGTTTCCCTCTCTTTTTTTCGCGCCGCGTCGCCGAATTATCTCCGTCAGAGTTAAAAATAGCACCGCGTCTCGAGCGGATTATGCCGCGCGCGCAATTCTCGGCGTGCGCGACTCCAACGAGTTTTTCGCCACGCGTCGCGATTAGATTTGGCGCGTGGGGAATCCTTGTGGAGATTCGTCCGTGCGGCGTGGAAACTCGCGGCCGCGGACGAACGAGCGGACAAATTGCTCACGGATACGCGCGACATAATTCGCGACATCGCGCGGCAACACGTTCGATACGACCGCGCCTCCGCCCCGCGATTGCCGATAATTTAACGCGCGCAGCCGACAGCGCGGCTGTTCGTTGCACTTTAAACCAAAGTGACACCGAGTGGCTCCATTTAGCGGGAATAAACTGTTTCTTTCGCGAGTGGTTCGCTATGCCGGGATCGTTAGTCAGATAAAACGAGTCGCGTCTGGATTGCTTGGAGTAGACACTCGAGACCGGCCTAGGTATCGCCCGGCCGAGGGTCAATTGTTTCCCCGGTGTAAACAGGTCAGAAATAAATCCCGGCTTAACGCCGAGCTTAAAAGCTCTTAAAACGGTACTCGTACCCCCTCGCCTCAATTTATCCCCTCATCCTGCTATCGTCGATTTTCCACCGTCTTCACTACTACTGCCCTTCTCTGTCTCTCCCCCCCCTCTCTCTCTCTCTCTCTCTCTCTCTCTCTCTCTCTCTCTCTCTTTCTTTCTCTTCCTCCTATGTCTGACTGCGACCTCTTCCGCTTCTGGTGCATCCACGGATTCTGCGAGCACACTCGATCGCTTCTTTTTCGCAGTCTTCGGCCTCGCATGTGACTTTATCAAACCCGTTTATTTGCGCGATACGTAACGGTGCTCGGACGATGACCGGAGGATACCGGGGATATTTTCGAGTGGTGAGACCAGAGGCCAGAGGGGAGAAAGAAGGAAAGAAAGAGAGAGAGAGAGAGAGAGAGAGAGATGGAGGGGGGGGGACGAGTAACACGAGAGCCGAATGAAAAATATTTGTGTTATTTCATCTTCGAAAAACGGAACGACGCTCGTCCGCTCGTCGCCGATGGCAAACGTAGGTGCGCTCGACCGGGCGATTTTCCCTCATTTTTCTTGCGCGCGGCGCGATGGCGATCGTGTCGGGTTGAAGGAGAAACGGCGAGGGCGCGATACGTTAATATCGGAGCGATCGCGCGTCTATTATGCGCGCCAGCCGCGCATACGTCGCGATCGTAACTCTCTGTTAAAATAGCCGGAACGACGTGCGCACCCGCGCGCGCGCGGTTATGGCGCGGATGGATACGCGGCTTGCGAGCCGTGCGACGTGGTGCAAGTTATGCATCCACGCCGACTTTTAATATATGTAATTTAACCGCACGTCCGCGTCGCTCGCGCTCTCCCTCAGCTCCACTCCACTCCACTCCACTCCACTCCACTCCACTCCACTCTAACAGCCTCTCTTTCCCGCCCCGCCGCTTGCCCCCTCCCCGCCCCTCTCCGGACTTCTCTATCTGTGTCCCCGGCCTTTTTCCAACGGCTATTAAAAAAGTACGAAAGGGAAGTATGAAAACCATCCATCACGGACAATAGAACTGGCGTGGTGCCACCACCGGAGACGTTTTAACGAGACTTCAAATCCAGGAACTTCATTTGCTCTCCGCCCCGCCGTGTTTTTATATCTCCTTAATGAAAGGACACAATGAAGAGTATGTCGCGAGAGAAATTCTAACTGCGCCGGTTTCCGCGTTCTCTTTCACGGGGCACGAGAGGGACGCCGAGTGCTTTCCGCCCCGCGCTTCGTGCGCTGTTCGATAAATATCCGACGCGTTCGATTACGGCGCGAGTCGTGACAAGCGTTTAACAGGACAACAGATTCATTCGAAACGCGCCGCGACGGCGAGCGTCGTGTCGCGTCGCGGGAGGACCCTTCCGCTGCGCAACGTTAGAATTTCATTTGCCACGTATTTCTCGCAGAGGGCTCCTTAACAAAAGGACCGTGTCCTCCGGCATGAACGACGGAGAGAAGTGCGATTATCGGAACTATCTATCTGTCGGGGACAATCTTTCCGGCTGATAAGAAGGGACCCGCTTTTGCGTCTATGAAGCGCGCTGACTCTCGTTTAAGCGACCGTAGGAAGTCGAGTGTGAGGGAGCTCTCGTTGTGTCTTAATCGTTCCCGGTCGCCACGCTCTAACGCTAATGTCGTTCGTAAACAATGCATCGCCTTCCACGCTATTAGCCTTTTTGTTTTATGCGCCTTACACGTGCACGCCCACGTTACGCCGTGAGCCGCGTGACCGTTTCATTGTCCCGCCCGTGCTCGTCATTTCTTCACGGTGTGTTGTATCTTTTCTCTCCCTCTCTCTCTCTCTCTCTCTCTCCCCCTCTCTCTCTCTCGGATTTTCTTTTTCCCTCGCTTTCTTTCTGCACCGGAGGAAGATCGCGGTAACGGAAATTTTAACGATGAAACCTGCACGATCTCCCTGGCGATAAACGCGATGATATTGTGTTATGGAAGAATATTTTTACAGGATGTTGCGCAATATGTACGGTACATATTAACTCGTTCGTACCGTATAACGAGTCCAATTGGTGTCGCTTATTTACGCGCAGATGTACGTAAAATATGAAAAAATATGAAAACGAATTAGATTCGTTGTTGCTGTTTTCCCCTGCGCCGAAATGGCTGCTTTTGAAAAATATTTCGTTCTGAACATTGCTACTCACTGAAAGCCAAACATTCGGTCGAATGTATTGTTTAACGAGAGTTATATTAAGCTGCTGTGTTTGAATATTTGAAAAAATACTACATGTTGCATACGGAAAACTTTACATGTTAATGCGCTGACGAGTGCAATCTCGGGGGGTTATAATTAGTTAGGTTCTCTCTCTCTCTCTCTCTCTCTCTCTCTCGTCATGTAACATCCAGCAGCGACGTACAAACGTACTGAAAACTTTTTCCCGCAAAAAAAATCCCCTTTTTCTATCGCGCGGCGCAGAAGTGGCGCGTTAATCCCTTCTTGGCCGAAGTTCAAATGAGTTATTCCGCGTGCAGGTGTAAGAGTGTGTAATGCTTGAATTTACACGAGTGTAACTCACACAAGAGCCCCCCGCGTGTCGTGTACATGGTATATATATGCGACGGAGGGGCCGGGGGGAGCTGCTCGCGCAGCGCGCACCGGAGGTTCCATAGAGCTCAACCGCTATATTATGCGGCGACTTAATCGTCCGGGCTCGCAAAGTTTTTATGAGCCATAACTCAAAGTTTTCGCGGGATATTCTTTTGCGCGTAAGAATGGCCTCGAGTCCTGTATTTCGAGAGGTTTCCTGTTATTTCACCGTGAAGAAAGTACGTACCTGATTTCACGGCTGCGCTGTCCGCGCTAGAGTTTTCCGCACGCGCAAGAGAGAGAGAGAGAGAGAGAGAAAGAGTGGGCGAGAGAATGAACGACGGGAGGGGGAGGGAGTGAAATTTACAAATCGATTGCTTCGGATTGAGCATGGCGTATCAAAACGAAAAAAAAAGCGGAACGTTTAAGTGGCAAACGAGGTCGTCGTTTCACGATAACGGCGAATAGATATTTCTAATGTATCGTTCAGCCGGAAATGGTTATGAGAGTCGTTAGCGGGATCGATCACGCTCGGCAATAACGACGGTAATTAACGCAAACGTTTAACATTCGCCGAGTCTCCGCCGATCGATCGTCCTATCGATTTCGCTCTCTTGCGAGCAATTAATTAACGCACGGTGCGATAAAGATACGAAGGAGAGGAAGGATTCTTAGTCAAGCATCGCCAGCGATTTTTAATCGGCGGCTCGCCAATCTCTCTCTCTCTCTCTCTCTCTCTCTCCCCCCCCCCTCCCCCCCCGGTTCGATCCTTAAAGGCGCCGCATTTACACGGCTGTCACTGTCACGTTTGTTTCTACGAACGTCGATTAAACCTTAACTCGACTTTCAACTCCATCCCGACAAAAATTCAAACTCAGATTAAAGTTCGTAGAACGACGTTGGTAGAAACGAAGGATTAGAAAAGTGGGGTAGAGCGCCCCGATAGCAGCCGGCGGTATTCGACGCACGACCCTTTCTGTGCGGCTCAAATCAGATGATACACGCCGCGTGTTTCCCTTTCTCACGGCGGCGGGATGGAAGCGGATCTCGGCTTAGCGCGTTTCGGCTGCCTCCTTGACTCTCGGCGTGTATCGTGAGAGAGGGAACAGCGCGATTTCCGCTGGGAGTTCCGCCGCTGGTCGGTCGCCTCGCGCGTCACTTCGCGACGTCGCGCAGTCGACTCGACGAGAAGAACGTCGAAACAGTTGCGAGGAGTCGCGCGTGACGAATAAAAATCACAGGATCAAAGGCAAAGGACAGGGCGGGCGGGCGGGTTTATTGCTTCGGGAAAGAAGTTGCTGTACATCCCGTTTTCTTAGATATTCACCACCGTCCCCTCGAAAGCTCGCCTTTCGGTAGGAAAGGAGTAGCCGGCGCGGCCGGTGTCGTTGCATCAAAGAGTGAATTCAATTGGAGCGCGAGAGAGGAAACGGGAAGAGAGATGAAAAACGGCCGGTTCTCCCAGGTGACCGCGACGGAAAATTGGAAGATGTCTCTGAATGAAAAATCGTTTCTTCGCGTCACAATCCGCGCGCGAAAATGCGAGCGATCCGGCAGCAGCAGCAGCGGCGGCGGTGGCGACGGCAACGGCGACGGCGACGGCAGCGGTAGGCGGCGGCAGTCGGACCGCACATGACGATTCAATTATTCCCTCCGCTGTGGCGATAAGTCTCGCGGCATTAATTATTATTCTCGCCTGTAACCGTGCGAGCAGGCGGACGCGGCGACGGCGGCGGCGGCGGTTTGCGATATTTCAATTTTCCTAGTCGCCCAAGCTGTCGTCACCCTTTTATCGAGCCAAGCGCAGAAACGCGCCGGCATGGAGGCGCACGTTTTCAGGGACGGCGAAAAAGGTGCCGGGGATAATTCGTCGCACGTGCGGCGGTCAGAAAAATTCCAGCCACGGCAGAGAGAGAGAGAGAGAGAGAGAGGAAGAAGGAAAGAACGCGCTCGTCACGGACGCGCGGAGGCGAAGATAATCCGGTCGTACGCAACGATTTACAGTTGCGATTTCTCCCCCAGTTCCTTTTTCTCCTCCTTCTCCCGTCTGCCTCCTTTCTTCTCCTTTGCTCGCCTCTTCTCGCAGGAGAGAAAGAGAGAGAGGACGCGCACCGTTACTTTCCGCGAACGAGCATCGGCATTCGCGCAAAGACTCCCGCGGAAAGGAGGTTCGGGGTACAGCGGGAATCTCGGATATATCCTCGGCACATGCACGGCGCACACGTATTGAATCGCATACAAAAGGCTCCTAATATCACCCTCGCCGGGCGCGGGGGCGCGGGCGCGCGGATGCGCCTGAACATCAGAAATTCGACGTTCGCGCCGTGTGCGCGATCCGCCGTTTCCTTGCCGCGTCGAGTCTGGTCATTGCGGATTTGTGACAGACAAATCTAGCGACTCCCTCCCCCCTCTTCTTCCTCCCCCTCCCACATTTTGCCGTATCGGCGACGAGATAAGAGCGCTACGACACGCTACGGCGCGCGAATACCGGATTCGCGCTCGTTGTATCAGCCACCTGGCGTCGTTCGCCGTCTTATTAACGGCGCGAGAACTTTTGCGGATGCGAGCGGAAAAATTGTCACCGGCTGTCGCGTCGAGTCTCCGGCGAAGACGACCGCGACTGTAGGCGATTGTAGGTCTGTTCTCCCGTTGCTGCTATTTCTGAATTACCTTGTAATCGTTTTATTTTCTTCTGCGCTTCTCTCTCCTTCTCTCCTCTCTCTCTCTCTCTCTCTCTCTCCCTCTCTCTCCCTCTTTCTCTCTCTCTCTTTCTGCCGCTCTCGCGCTCTTTCACCGAATGTCAAATGTGTATCTACTCCATTACGAGCGCGGACAATGTAACTTAGCGCAGCTGTAAAGAACAGACCTCGTGTGTCTCGTGCATCTTGCCCGACATTCGCGACATTATTACATTTTTTTTCCAACCGCTACGAGTATTATTCATAAAGCCCCGGGACACCAGGGCTATTATAATAGCGATTACATTTTTTTCCCGGCTAGCCGGGTTGTTTTTCGGAGCTGCGGGCTTTTCCAAGCAGGCGAGAGGTCGGTTTTAACGTGCGCGGTGCGTAGCTTTGTGCGGATTTAAATCCTATCAAAGTTTCCGCGGCAGAGTGCGAGCGACAGAGAAGGAGAAAGATACGTAATCGATCTACCGGGGTGACCGGGGACGATGGCGTAAACAAAATAGCGAGAGGGATGAAAATAGCGGTTAATGGATGGCGGCTTACTCAAAACTATTCGCGCAAGGTGCAGGACGCGCAACAATGTGTTAGCCGGCTTCTTCTTTGCCAATCTGACCTCCCGCGATGCTCGGCTGCTAATTTACCGGGCAGCGGGCATTTCGGCTGTCGTTGCTCCGCGTGGTTTCACAAAGGCTCGCTGTTTCACAAAGGCTCGCGCGTGTAATCGTCCTCACGAATGTTTGTAATCCGCGCGACGCGTGTGAGCGAGCGGAAAACACGCGGCTTCCGATTCGGTGAGCGGCTAACACAGAAACGAAGGGAGAGGAGAGAGGGTGCTCGGCGATGCTTGACGATGCTTGACGCGGAGATGAGAATCACCCCCGGTTAGCGGGAGAGAATCGCGAGAGAATCGCCGGGTAAATAACGCGCGCGACGCGACGCGACAGATATATTTTTCGCAGCCAACGAGAGTCGGCGAGACGTCACGGAAACGGCACCGTCGGCGGGAACGAAGGCGGGAGGAGCGGGACAACGTTAAGGACAGTTTTATG
>NW_020230410.1:330000-371884 GCF_003227715.2 Harpegnathos saltator
AAGGAAGGAAGGAAGGAAGGAAGGAAGGAAGGAAGAAAGGATATGCACGCAGCCGAGGACGACACATCTGAGCTTGCAGCCTGCAACTTTTCCCATCAGCGCGCAGCAAGCCCCGAGCTTGTTATGCGAAGCTTGAAGCATGTAACGCCAGATGCCGCATATTGGCTCACACCTGACCCACGCCATCCCACGTTTGAAGCGCCCACACTCTCTACAACATACGAGACCGGACTTGACCCCTTTTCGATCCCGTCGAACCTTTCGACGACCTCCTCTCGATTCTCCGCGTTACGTACGTACGATGAACAGCTTTGCTCGGCTTAGCTCGACTCGACTCGACTTGACTTGGACAGACAGCGCCCCAAACCTCTCTCCCGCCGAGGAGAATGTGTTGTCCGGTGATTACTTTTCCTCCGCTTCTTGTATCGGTTTGTAATTACCCGGAACTGCTGTTTCGAGCGGAAGAGGGGTCTCAGTGTAACTACAGTGGACGCTCTTGCGATAATACAAGTTCTTAGTGTGCGTCGGGGTGGGGAAGGGAAAAGGGGGATGAAATTTCCGCTGCCGTTCGACGAAACAAAGCGAGTGAATATTTGAATCCTGATGGATGCGATCGATCGCACACAGCGCGTGCACGCGTCGTTGATGTGCTGCACAGCGCGGTGAAGCTTCGCTCTGATTCTCGCACGCGGCGATTTCACGTACTCGCTGGCCTCGGCTGACCGGCCGCGACCGGCTCGCGTTTTTCATTAATTATCCTGATGAGTTTTCGCGCTGGTCGCGAGCGCGCAATTACTTTTACATACGCTACGATCGTGCGCACTCGCCGCCGTATAACGGCGCATCCTTTGCGAAGCTTAAATTTCACGTGTTTTCTCTATCTTGCCTGTCTGCGTGTCTCTCTCCGCTCTCTCTTCGGTCTCTCTATCTCTCTCGCGCGCGCGCGCTTCGTCTTTTTCCCCGAGAGTTAATCACCCGGCACTCGCGAATGCAATTACGTAACAACTCCCACTCAGCTTATTATTTAGCGGGGAAAAAAATCCTTCGTCGAAAGTTCCGCGAGCAGTTTCTTCGTGGGCAAATAACGGCGCGAGCTACTGCTGGCTGTTACTCGTTCTCGCTGTTAGTCATCGTAACGCCTTATACTGCGCATAATGGTGACTTGTATATGTTGCATAAGTTCCCCGTGAAACTTGGCGCTTAAGAGTTCGCGAGGAACAGATGCCGGTAAGTGTTTGCGCGTAGCAATAGCTCTTCCGAAGCGTCGCGTGACGCCGATAAATCTCGAACGCGCGAGCGCGCGATCATCGGGGACTGATTCTCGCGCGTACGTCTGATTGACGTTTCATCAATATCCCGGTAAGGATCCCGCGAGCAGGAAAGGACCTCGATCGAACGCGATGTCCATCATAAATCAGTTGATTATAATCATGGGCGTAGGTTGTCGATAATTACTTGCAGGACGCGGATGAGCTCTTCGCCTTCTTCCTCTCGCCTTCTCTCTCTCTCTCTCTCTCTCTCTCCCTCTCTTTCTCTCTCTCTCTCTCTCTCATTTCCTGTTATCGATTAGCTTATGGCCTGTGCTTGGCTTGTGTGATTGGTACCGCCTGGACTTTTTTCCATTATATGCGAATCGTCATCTCCAGACTGAACCAAGCTCACTTTTTCATCTTTCAACTTTGTTCCCTCTGTTCGAGTAATTTTTATGTATCTGCTGTATGACTGAAATGACCCAACCCCCAGGGCGAATGAACTATCCATCTCCCTCCTTGGGCTTGTAGAGGAGACACGTGAAAATCACCTGATGTGTGATCCGAATCTTCGCGGCGTTATGTCGCAGTCGGGAAAGTTCTCTTCCGCGATAGTACGTTCTCCGCAGCTTTCAACCTTTTTATGTGTCGCGATCGGAAAAAGAAGTCACGGTGAACGATAAAGTATTGCGTCTCCTGCGCCGCTCGGCAAATCCAGGATAATCCGCTGAATTTCTGCGGAGACAACGAGAGATGGAGTTTTGTATCCGGACGGGAGAAAGAGAGAGAGAGAGAGAGAGAGAGAAAGAAGAAGAAGAGAGTATACGGGCTCTCTCGTATCCGTGCGGCACTCTTTGTACAGACTTACTCGCTCCTGCCATACTCGTATTTAGGTTTACGCCGCGTAAAACCTGCTCGACAAAACCGCTAAATTCGCTAGGACGAATCGAAGGATGGGAAACGTGAGGGAGAGAGGTGTAGGAGGGCGAAACGAATCGCTACGCGGTTCCATCGTCCGAAAGGGGCGCAGGAAGGAGGAGAGACAGAAGGTGGGAGGTTGTGTTGTAAAGCAAGAGTATCCTTAAATTTACGAATCGTAAACTTACAGAGTGCGGTTGAAATTTCGGAGATAATGGAAAAAACGCTCATCGCGATTTAATCTCCGTTTTGTGCATCCACGTTTTTACGCATCGATGATTAGTAGGATTTCATCCCGGCTTGCTTCGCGCGAACAGCAGCAGACTTGAAAGCTACCATCGCGCTGACGATTAGATAGAGAGAGGGAGAAAGAGACCCTGCATCCGATTTTATAAATCTCCCCTGTCCCCTCCCGGCCAATTTTATTCCGCTCGAATGTTGCGAGGATATCTCGGTCGAATCGGTGAGCGTTCGTTGTTTAGTTTCTCGTCCGGTGTCGCGTCGGAAAGGTCGACACCGCGCGATCTGAGCCGACGCAAAGCAGGCTCAATTCTCGCGATTTCAGCGCGAACTTTCATCCCGAAAAATCGCTTCTGATAAAACTGTCAAATACTCTTCGCTCCGTACCTCCCCGCCTCCTCCGTCCAGGTGTGTCGTTGCGGGCATCGCGTTCGTTCGCCACCAAGCCCCGACGCTTTACATTCGACTAGTCTGATGAAATGTTCCGGCGAAAGTTTGCAGTGTCTGTCCGGCTCGGCAAAGTCCCGACGGAGGTCGGCAGGAAGAGAATAACAAAGAAACTTCTCAACTCCCTTTAAGTCAGGAAACGAGGAGCTGCGACGAGGTTCCTCCGGTTCCTTTGCTCAAGATCTACGGAAGTAGCGCGCGTTCAGATTTCTGACCATTAAGAAGTCCACCGGCTGACGTATTTTTACGACGGAAAAATGCGAGGAAGTGTGCTGCCCGCCGTAAGCGAATTCTTTCGTTTACGCACAATTCATGAGGAGAAAGAATGAGAGAGAATGACAGAGTGAGAGTATGTATGTGTGTGTGTGTGTGAGAGAGGGAGAGAGATTGCCGTATGGCCGACTTGAAGGGTGTTTTAACTTTTCGACATTAACGACGCGCGACTCGCACCCTGAAGTAAGTCGCGAGCGAGATCGACGAACGGCGAATTGTTGCTCTTAACGAAGACACTCGCTCGCTGGAGAAACATGTGCAGGAAGAAAGAAAAAAGAGACGCGATTGGATATGGAGATTCTTACGGGCGTCGCGTCGACTGCACACAGAAATATCGGCACAATGCGCTGTTCTCGTCGCAACGGAGCAATCGGACTTCGCTGGAAACTCGTAAATATATGTAACAGCGCAGGAGTTGGGGTGAAACGGGTGCAAAGGTGGCAATCTTTTGAGTTCAAGCTTTGATGAAATCGTCCGACCTTGTTGGCCTTAGAAGCGAGCGAGTGAGGAGGAGCAGGAGGAGGAGGAGGAGGAGGAGGAGGAGGAGGAGGAGGAGGAGGAAGAAGAAAAAAGAAGTACTTGTAGCTTGAAATGAAGAACAAAAGAAGAACAGCAGCAAGCAACGCTGCTCCGTTCGTACTACGAATTCAGTTTGACGGTGCATGTACACCGAGTGGGATGCTGCTCCTTTATCTCCTCTATATCCGATTGAATAAATACGATCCATAATTTCGAAGGGCCTCTCTTTCTCTTTCAATTCTCCCGTCGCTCGCTCTCGACGTGGAAGAACTCGCGCGCGATTCGTGATTCGCGGCCGGATTCCTTCGCAAACGAGATAGACACAGCGGTGTCCGAAAGCGGCTCGATGCAAATCTCGCCGAATAATCTCCGAATCCTCGCGATAACATCCGGCCTCGCGTAATGGGCTCGTGAAAGTGCATTTCCCCGAGCACTTTTTCTATCTCGTTGCACGCTCCGCAACGGGGGAATTTTGCGCGACAGCCTTTTTACGACTTGCGCAAAGCCACGCGCGGCCCGACTGCTTTCCGATTCTGACGTTAAACGGTGCATGCATTCGTGCTCACGATTCCCTTCGCAATCGTGTATCGTCTCGCTCGCGTGTAAAAGAAAGAGAGAGAGAGGGGGGGTGGCGGGGTAGAGAGAGAGAGAGAGAGAGAGAGAGAGAGAGAGAGAGGAGAGGAATCAGTGAGAGAAACAAAACGGACCGCGGGCTCTTAAATCTCCCTCAGCCACTCGACCGCTGCTGCGAAATTCACTGCGAATCCGTAAGCGGCGCGAAAAAAATTTCTAGGTCGAACGCGAAGGAGGTGGAGCTTGTGAGTGGGCGAAGTTGCGCGTGTACAGGAATTTGAAGATAAATTTCGCGCTCTATGCTCGAATTAAATTCCACGGCGCGGCGAGGAAAAACTGTGTCCGGCCACGAGAGGATGGGAGAGAATAAGGGAAGGGAGAGACGCGGAAAAAGGGAGAGACCAGGCCAGACCGGGCCGGGCCGGGCCGAGCCCGGAATAGTTCTCTGGCCGAATGGCGCGCTATACGATAAGCTGACGGCTTGGTTTGCGAGCGCGTGCACGAAGTATTGCGACAGAAAGCGACGCGCACCAACAAGGTGTTATATTGACCGCGCCAACGAATTATGTAGATTGCAGCCGGAGAATAACGCGTTGCCGTCCGTGTATCGGGAGATAACGCGACGCGGCTTTTCCGAGGAAGATTCAATTGGACGGAGAGTTAGGGGCGACAACATTTTTTACCTGAAGTAAATCGTAAGTACCAGTGGAGCAAAAAGAGCCTACGGCTGCATGAAAAGCAGGCAGAGACAAAAAGAGAGTGAATGTTGGTTGCGGAAAATTGCGGTAATAGCGGAGAGTAAAAGAGAGCGAGATAGAACAAGGGAAGGAAAGAGAGAGAGAGAGAGAGAGAGAGAGAGAGAGAGAGAGAGAGAGAGAAAAGTAGACAAGGAGGAAAAATCTCTCGTTGTTCACTTAAACTCAACGGTGACACGCGATAAGCGGGAATTACTTAATCATTTCGACGTACGCTTGATCTCGTGAGTCTCAACCGACGAGTGAAATGACGAGAGTCTGCGGAAGGAGGACCGATCGATGGCGGCGGTTCGTTTATTATAGCGTCGGCGATATCGCATATCCGAGACACACATATCTTCAGAATGGTTTCCCGTTCACGGAGATCTCCTGTCTTCTACCGCTCGATCTGTCGCGCAATACGATCGAGCTAAGAACAATGCGCGAAATTAAATTCTTCCCAGCGCGACGGAGGTGTGAGGATGAGTGGGAGAGCGAACGACGCGAACGGGATAGGGACAGAAGAATACCGACGAATTTTATTTTTTCCCGAGCGACAAGCAAAGTGCGAACACAACGCGCGTGAATTCTGAAAATTCACGCGACTGCGTCGTTGCGGTTCGTGCGGTCCGTGTTTAATCTCCCGCATCACTGATTTAACCCTCCCTATCTCCGGGTCCTGCTGCGAGCAATTTATCGATGTTTTAGCAGCCGCGGATAGAACGATGACGCGTCGACAGAACAATTGTGCGAGTAAATCCGAAAACGCGCATTTTCGGTTAAGTGAAGTATAATAAAATAGATATTTATGATGTGTGTACACCCATATGTACACATTATTTTTTCCCCACATGTCCCTTCCCCCCCTCTCTCTCTCTCTCTCTCTCTCTCTCTCTCTCTCTCTCTGTCTCTCCCTCTCGCCCTCTCTGCCCTTTCTCATCTCTTCCTACGTCACACGCAGCGGCTATGCGGCACGCAGGTCATGAAGCAAATGTGTATCGCTATGCGCGAGAGTGGTTGTGGGTACAGTAAGTGCCATGTGATCTGTCCCTGGATGCCAATCGTTGGAAAATTTCGGCCATGACGGAACGAGTGGATCAATGTTACGCGACCTGCTACATTGGTCTTGTGATGGGTAACGCGACCTCTTGCGTATGCAGTACACGAATGGCTCTGGGCTGCATTCCACCCCCGTCGTTCGCCGTCGGCCGTGCATCCGTCCTATACCCTTCCTCCCTCCCGCCACTCCTATAGTATTTTATACATATATATATATATATGTGTGTATATATATATATATATTTCTTTTTGGCATAGTGTTTCGTTTTTCGTCTCTTAAAAAGAGACGATTAAAATCGTCTTTGTGTTTTCTCTCTCCGTCCCGCCGATGAAATCTCGCACGTTTCTCACGGCGGAGATTAAAGGCTGTTAATGTCTCTCATACTACCGCCTTCTTCGTCGTCGTCGACTACTGCTACTGCTGCTGCTGCTGCTGCTGCTGCTGCTGCTGATACGTATTGCCCGATTCACCGCGTAATTCGAGCTACCGCCCGCGACTTACGTACGCGCGAATTGCGAGCCGAAAAAGCCGGAAACGCGGTGCGGTGTCAATGGTAACGATAACGGCGTGGCAACAAGTGCTTTTAACGTCCTAACAGCGAACGTTCGCCTGCATTCTTGGGAAAGTGCTCGACACATTGCTCTCAAAGGATCTCCCGCCGCGGCGGTTTGGCGGGATGATGGAGCGCGGTGGTCGCAGAGACGGGACTGGGAAGGACAACGAGATGCGTCGCGCGGCATTCGAACCATTCGAATAAATTCTTTAAGCGGTCTCCAACTTCCGCTCTCCCCCTCCCTCCCTCCCTCCCCCTCTATCCCACCCCCGCAGCCCCGCTGGTTGTTCCGCTTATCGCATTCTTCCCCTTTGTTTCTCTCGACATCGCGGGCATGTCTGTTTCTTCGGTGCCTCATGCGCTCCTTCTTTTAAAAATCCAGCTTCTTTCCGCATCACGGCTGAGTCCCCACGTAATTCCTGCCTGCATTTTGATCCCGACCTGGTTGCCCTTTTATGATATCGCGCTTTTGATGTAGCCCCGGATTTCGAGGAGCTGAGCGTTCCATATGTGAGGTCGGGAGTAGCGAGATGTGTTCGATTGGATTTATATTATTGTAGGACATTTATGTATATTGAGCTGTTCGAAAAGTTTTCGTCGAGATATTCTGCGGAAAGCTCCGATAAGCTCGTAGTCAGGCGTAACTTTATCTTTTCAGTTTCCTTTCCATCATCTGCCATCGAAAAAGTGATCGGAATACATTATTGAACTAAGTTGTGGCAAACTATAAAAGTATAAGAGAGTCGGCTCTCTCAACTCCTCGCAAAAATCCTTATTTATCGAACTTGTCGGACAAGCCGATATATTCATAATTATTCGCGACTATCTTAAATGCGTATAGGAGAAAAATTATTGAAACAGTAAATGTGTTTAGCACCGAAAGATGATACCAGAGAAGAGAGCGCGAGGGAGAATTATATATACCGGTTAAATTCAGCCGCTGCGGGAATGTTCGTTTGAGTCATAAAACTGTTCCGTGTATAACGTATGCGCGATGTCTGCGGTAACTACATCACGCATCGTTAAACGTCGTTCGAAAATTCAAAGCGGAGTAACACGTTTTTCCCGACTTTCTTTTATCTCACGCCGCTGCTGTCGCCGCCGCCGCGGCAACAAAAGCAACAGTAACAGCAGCAGCAGTAGCGACAATTTCCTCTGGCCTTTAGTACCTCCCCGATTCCTCTCAAACGCAACTCAAGGAGCTCGGGCCGGCGAAATTCTTCGAGATTTTCGCGTGGCTCGGCAACAAGCGCGTTGGTTGGCATTACCGCGAGCTGTTCTGCAAGCGATGCTTCAGTAATGTTACCCGGACGAGATAATGCCGGGCGAAATTAATACGGACGGCACTATTACGAGGACGTATGAAACGTACAGTACGCACTCTGTTCTCTTTCTTTACGCTCGAGTTCGGGAGTAAGAAAGCTCAGCTGGGATACTCGATCTGTCAAGGCCAGCTGCTAGGAGGGTGAACTACTTGATTTACGCCTTTCTTCCATCTTCGTTCGCGGAACATCCTCTTTGCCTTTCTCCGCCCCTCTCTCTCTCTCTCTCTCTCTCTCTCTCTCTCTCTCTCCCTCTCTCTCTCTTTCCCTCTCTCTCTCTCTCTCCCTCCCTCCCTCTCTCTCTCCCTCTCTCATTCCTCCCTTGAATGCTCTATTTCATCAGCTTAATTCGGCAGAGCTCAAGACGGTTTAAAGTTTTAAGCCGACTTTTGCTCTATTTTTTCATGAACAAGTTTAAACGTGACGTCATCTCATACGCGTCAAGCGTGAATTTTCACGGAATCTCTTTTTCACATTTTTGTCCAACAAATATATTTAGTTTAGTAGTCGTTTAGACATTATCGAGTTAACCTATTTACAGTTTAGCGACGCAGAGCAAAAAATATCTATTATTTCTTTAAATTTCGTATAAACTATTTTTGCATTTTTGCATTTTTATATTTTTTTTCCCGAAAAATCTTTCATACACAAAGGGCATGCTTCCAATCATTTTTTATCGCTATATGTTCTTGTCCTGACCCCCCTTCTTTCTCACTTTCTCTTATTTTTTCAATTACAAACACGCAACGCACGCTTTCAATCCTTACCTTATCTTCATCTTTTTCCTCATTTATATACCTTCTTTTACTCCACTTATTTTTCTTCTTGTTTTTCTCTCTTCTTGAATTATATATTAATGTAATATAAAAATCACTATTGCAAAATTGCAATATAAAACTTAATATAATATAATATTATAGGGTAAGATAGAAATGTTGTAGAAATATTATAGAACATTGTATAAATATTGTACAAATATTGTATATATTATATATATTTTTTATTGTATCAAATTATTATTATACAGTATTATAGATATATATACATATATATATATATATAGATTTGTATCAGGAGAATATAATGAGCGGAAAGATATTCTGGACCAAGTCCGAATACCTCCTCGGTCATTATATTCTCCTAATACAAATCTACGAAAACTGGAATTTCGAATTTTTCGGGAAACTCGGACTTTTGTATCAGGAGAACAATGTGCGAAGAAAGTGCACGAATTTCTGACGGGAAGTTTGAGGTTTTTTTTTTGAGGATTTTGAGGAAAATTAGATTGTTAAAATAAAGTACAATTATATTATATTATAATATTCTATTTATTTTATATAAATGCTGATAATGTTACATTATATATAAATATATTAATTATGTAATATATAACATATATTACAAGATATTTAAAATATGTAATATAATACAGATAGAATTCATTATTATATACAATTAAGAAATCTGATTAAATATTTTCGAGGTGCCATTTTTCCAAGTGTCACGAAAGAGAGGTGCAGATTTTTTAATTGTTTCTATTGTAATAACATTACTCGCTTATTACAATAAAAGACTTACGTACTCGTAGGGCCGCGATACAATATGTTTAACGATACATATTACAAACATAATACATTACAGTCTATGTTCTATATACATCGCGATATATATTCTACGCATTACAATATATAGTTTTATTAACTATATTAATAATATATTAAACAATAGCCATGAAGTCGCGTTTACATACGGATCTTCGCGTGTTACGTTCCTTTTTTGGCGCGGATAACTGCCGAATGTTCCAATGGAACATACGGTTTTCACCTCGATGTCGAGGTACACACGACAATGCACGGACGCTGCAAAGTTTGCACGGAGAATTCCGTTGTCTGTTCCAGCGTCAAGACGGACATGGGTGCAGCCGGCGCGGTATCCAGACTCTACATCGCGAACGCGAATAAAAAGGATAGCGGGAACTACAGCTGCGCTTTGGCGGATGTAGCAGCAGCCACTATGGTGTCCGTCCACGTGCTGAACGGTACGTCTCCTGCGTACTCTTACGGAATGTGAAAGTACTTTGCGCCAAATACGCGATGAGCGGTCTGTGCGTGTATTTCTGTGCAAAACGTCAAAACCGCACTTTGGGTCGCCGCAGTATAAGGACCAGCGGCGGTGGCGGCGGCGGCGGCGGCGGCGGGTCTCTGTTCGCTATCGATAAACGCGTTTGAGGAGAGCGTTAGGCAAGTGGGAGCAGAAAGCATATGGGCCGGCAGAGCTCTAGCTAACTACCCTCGGCATTCGACGTTTATCGATATAAATTTTCGCCCGTACGCACGCCCGATAATTGATTTTCCACGGCTTTTCAATGACCCGGCAGTGCCTATTACTGGCTGGAGAGTCCCTCTTTTCTTTTCCTGCGCGCACCGTCTTGCGTTTCACGCCTTCCTCGCATTCCAAGAGGTCGCACTCGGGCTTCCTCCCCCTCCTCTCTTTCTTTTCCCTTCGGCGCACCAATCGATCGTGTAGGGATATAAAGCTGTGATTTCGTCAGGGTAAATAATCGAAGCTAGACGTCGCAGCCGACGAACGGGGAGACGCTGCGGTTGACGGCTCGGCCGATCGCTTCTCGTGATTGTCGTCGTCGTCGTCGTCGTCGTCGCGCGGTCTCGATTTCCGCTTTGTCGACGACACGTTCCTGCACTAAATGACATTTTTGAGTGAGCACCGAAAATAGAGTGCCACGCGATATTAAGTAGATGGGGAGACGCGAAGGGGGCTGAAACAAACTATGGTTAATATAATATTGTGTGTGCGTGTGTGTGTGTGTGTGTTTGTGTGCTTACCTAAGACTTTTTTCACTGCTCGCGGCTAGCCGTGCTGTTTCGTATGCTCCGATTCCTCGTCTAATACCGGCGCATGGAGTATTCATAGAAAAGTTCGTTGAATATCCAGGTTGACCCATTTCTTTCTTCAGCGTACCGCCGGGCTACCGTAGAATTCTCCTCCCCTCTGTAATTTCTCTCATTCTCGCTGCAAGTCAAATTAACATCTTTTTTAAAAAAGTGTACATAATTCTCGGACGTACTAATTCTTACGTTCTACAATTGCATTATGGGCGCAATGTGAGCGAGGGTAAGTCTCTCTCTCTCTCTCTCTCTCCCCCTCCCCCTTCCTCTCCCTTATTCTCCTCCTCCCTCCCTCCTCTCTTCCTTTCTCATCAGGATGAGAGATAGAATCGTGGATTTGATTTACCGCGTTCATAGATAGCGATTGTTAACGAGAAAATTACATTGCCGCCTCGCGCGTCTACCTGGAATCTTTCACGTGGAATAAATAAAGAAAGCGGTCTTTTCAAAACGAAGTTAAGACGAGAATAAAGATTGATAGATAAAGTCAATCAATGTCGGTGCGATTAGTCCGATCCACATGAACGGTTGAAAATACTCGGCTCGCCTTATACCGACAGTTTGTATTTTCACGTCGGTTTGATCCGTCGCGGACGATAACGTTCGCGTGCTCTTTACTCTTCTTTATCTCGAGACGACGTAAAGCGCGAAACTTCCGTATCACGACGGAATAGCGACGTAAGTCGACTCGATGACGCGTGCTTCCGTGCGAAATGCCGCTAAACGCAAGCTTTATAGTAGCGGATGGGCGATGCCACTGCGCAAGACGGTCGATATTGTGGGCTGGGGAGCGTCTTTCGAACTTATAGCGAAGGAGCTCAACGAGTTTTCACGGTGGCTTTTCGCGCTCGGGGCGGGGCGGCTCAAAGACGCCGCCGCATCTAGCTGATGTGCATTATTTACGGCGGATTACCTTAAGTCGGCCCAATACGGTAGTTCGATCCTTTCGGCGAAGTTTGACGAGGAAGAGAGGAAAGGGGAGAGCGACAGAGAGAGAGCGAGAGAGAGAGAGAGAGAGAGAGAGAGAGAGAGAGAGAGAGAGAGAGAGAGAGAGAGAGAGAGAGAGAGAGAGAGAGAGAGAGAGAGAGAGAGAGAAGGAAGGCACACGAGCGACCACGGAAATGCCTGCCTATGACGCATAATCCGCATCTGGTTTCTTTCGAGGAAAACGAGAAGACGCGTAATCCAGCGCGATCGTTCGTTGCCATTCGCCGGGAAATTAAAAAGCCACGACCGCGCATACGAGGACGCGGACTTACGTGCGACTTACTGCCTTTACGAGCGCGACCTCTCCTCCCCAGCGATGGCTCTCGTTTCCCTACGCGCCCCACGTCGCGCTTACCTTTTATTCGGACGCCAGTGCACAACGGGGGGATCCCGTTGCATCCCGTTTCGTCGGCTGAATCCTCGGGCGTGCGCGCGGTCCGCCCTCGAATACATATCACCGGCAAAACAAGCGCGTCTTATCATGCCGCAGAGAGAAAGGGAGAGAGCGCTGGCGAACGCGCCACGACAGTCGGGCGCAGTTAGTACGGGCTGGCGTTGCCGTCGCAATGAGTATGCGGAATGCACAAGTCGGAGGGAGTTATTACCGGTGGTGGTTGTATGCCGGTAACTACAAGAGCGATCATAATACTGGAAGTAATGCGAATTTGCTTGACAAGTAGTCGGACGCTCGAGGCTCGCATTCGAAAATAGTTAGCCGCGACGAGAGTCGCTCCGCGTCGTGAAATTTCGCCCCGACCCAGCCGTCGCCGTCGCCGTCGCCGTCGACGGCGGTCAGAGCTCTCTCTGATGCGGCGCGCACCGCGCTGCATCATCAAGCGCGCGAGCGCGTCTCTCACTTCCGTAGTTTCGTCTATCCGTTTATGCATGTGATCGACGCTAATGACGTTCGCACGCGCACGCGAGAGGGATTCGCGAAAGCCGGGATCGTCGGTCGTCTTTGACCACGCTCGTTATCCGTGTCGCATCCTAATGCCATGCGGGATCGATGAGCGATCGATTCTTCTCCGCGCGGCTCGCCGCGATTTGCATTAAGTGGCTGCCGCCAGGGGGGTCTCCACGCGGACGTCCTTCTATCTGCCGATTTCACGATAGTTTCGTAAGCTACGGCTTACGCCAGGACGCTTCTGACGATAGCGCCGTGCGAGAAATCGCCGTGTCACGTGTGAAGTTACCTCCGCCGGGGTCGACGCTCGACGGGACATGCCCGAGTTGTCTCTCACGCGCGATAAACAACCTGTGGAAAAATATGTCGGCTAAGTGCCGCGATGCCGCGCCACTCGCGCGACTCATTAATATTCAGACACAACGTACTTTAGAGTCTTTTAGTTTATTATGCAAATGAAAACCGCGCCTCTGTGTGTCGGTGTGTGTGTGTGTGTGTGTGTGTGTGTGTGTGGTGCGCGTACGTGTATGTACGTGTATCGGCGAATGCGCACCGCCGTCGTCGTGGCGCGAAGCGGAGAAGCCGCTTGTGGAACACCCCAAGAGCGAGAAAAAGAAAAGAGCACGGCTTTAATTCTCCGCCGGCGAAGCGCGCGCGGCACATCTCGTACATCTTTCGTTATTCTTCGTTTCTTTCTCTCGCTCCCGTCCCCCCGTTTACAATTAATATGCCTTTAATAATGTAACGGGGCTATACCACGCTTCGTAATTAATTACCTCCGAGATAATATGTCACGGTTATTAATTAAATACGAGCGTCGCGCGGAGAAGCGGAGCACATTACCCGGCGCTATCTTAACGTACCTCTCCTCGAGGAGGACTCGTGCCCTCGTGGCGGCCTTCTTTCTCTCGCAACTTTTGCTCCAGCTTCCCCTTTCTCTCTTTTCTTCCGCTCTTCCTCTCGTTTTCTTAACTCGCGATCTCGCAGCTATCATTCTCCGCGCTCTCTCCGTACAAAATTACTGTCGGTAAGACCGTTTTAGCTAAAGTACGTTTAAGTTACTATACATACATATATACGTACATACATACATATATATATATGTATGTATGTATGTATGTATGTATGTATGTATGTATGTATGTGTGTATGTATATATATATATGTATACATAAGCTTCGTTTAGTAGAATCGAAGATCCGCTGATAATTCGCGAGTCCGGATAAGGGCGGGAGCGCCGTCGTTTGCGGTAGAGTCCGGGGAAAAAAGGATAGAAAGTAACTTAAACGGGGAAACACGCCGCGTGTTAAGACCGCCAGGCCGCCGTTCGTTCATTTGTTCGCTCGCTCGTTCTCTCGCTCGCTTGTTCGTTCGTTCGTTTGCTTCCACGCTCGTTCGTTCGTTCTCATTCCTTCTTTCGGTCTGAACCCGGATGAAAGGGATCCAATGGCGAAAAGGCGCGAGGAATACGTGCGAGCGACGGGTCAGATGAGATCGGCGTGTTCTCTCTCTTTCTCTTTCTCTCTCTCTCTCTCTCTCTCTCTCTCTCTCTCTCTCTCTCTCACTCACACACACACTCACGAAATGAGTGCTCCTTGGCGGGTTAATGCCTACGAACGAACGCCAGTCGTTTCGCGGCGACTGGATATGGAGTACGAACGACGAACATTCGGCCGGTTGCTCCTGGCACGGCAACGAAGTCCTCGGGGTTATTCCGCGGGGTGTCACGCCCTGCCCATTAATAATCATGGCCGCAGGCTTCGTGAAGACTACACGTCGAGACCCGCTTCTATCCCTTTTGCGACACGGAAGGCTTGCCGTATCGCCTCTTCGGCATCGTCGCGGCTCCTAAGGCGGCGGCATGCTCTCTCTCTCCTTCATCCTCTCGCGTTACGTCGCCGACAGCCAGGCGTGAGAAGTTTGCAAAGCTGTCTTTTTCTCTATATTTCTCTTTTTCTCTTTTTTCCCCTTTCTCGCGCGAGCGGCGTAGTTAACAGGTTCCGCGCGAGACGCGCGGTCGTGGTCATGTATAATACACACAGAGAGAATCTCCGGAGGCCGCTTGACAGCTCATTTCGTATCCGCCTTTTTCTCGACCGCGACGATTCTTTAAGCCCTTCTGCGAGTCACGAGTACCAGTCGGCTGCGGGGGCGGAGAGGGGGGGGAGGGAAGGTGAAGCGCGGCAAAATCGCACCTCCGAGTCGCCGCGCGCCGGTGATATTATACAATTCCCTGCTTGTCGGCGCGAATTAAAATCGATGCTTCTTCTGTGAGCGGGGAACGCAAGACGAGCACCGATTAATTTCGAGGCTCGTTACTCGAGCAAACGGCGCGACGCGACATGACGGTATGCCACGTTTTAAGCGAGGACAAGGCAAATCAGGAAGTTCGTCTGTCGAACGTGTAGTGAAATCCGGGTTCTTCGCTAGCGCAGAGAATGGGGGGATTATCATCGGTTGAATTTATGAAAAATCGAGAGAGAAGAAGAGGAGAGAAAGAGGGGAAGAGAGAGAGAGAGAGAGAGAGAGAGAGAGAGAGAGAGAGAGAGAGAGAGAGAGAGAAAGAGAGCATCATACACTGGTACGCGTGCGCGCGCGCGCATACTTGCACGTCGGCGCAATGTGATTATCGAAGTCAATGAAATTACGATGCATTTGCACGCGATATTACGAGGCATCGCATATGTATGCGAGGAACATGAGTTATCGGCTAATTAATTTGTAATTAAGCAGAGATCGAACGCCGTCGCGAATTATTCCGCGTAATCCGCGCGCTGCATGAATGGATTTCTGTCGATTAAATAAAACGTCGACGCAAACATTTTCCTTTTTTCTTTTTCCGCCGTGTTATTACAACGCGGCCCGACTTCCTTCTCGCCGGATTGAACCGAGTCATTCGATTCAAATATGTTTTCTGCATGGCAATGGGGAGTACACAATTCCATTTCTTCGGCGGATTAGCGGAAGCGTTCCCAATAAGATAGGACGTCTCAGTCCCGCCGAGGATCCAGACGATTTAATTAACGGGACGAAGATCTCGGGATTAAGAGCCGGTTTACTAGGAACGCGCGTAAACAAAGTTGTAAATTTTTCTCAGACCGACGGCGTTTAATTGAATCTTGGGAAGGTCGTTTGTATGACTAGCCGCTAAGAGTGCCACGTGGATGGCATGTTTTCGACTCGGGGGAAACTTTCGAGTCGATCGACGTAAATGCTTTATGTTCGATTGCCGTGAGAATGTAAAGAGAAATTACGGAGTTGATGGCTGCTGGAGAAAGAGGCCCAAGAAAAAAAGAAAAAAACAAGTAGCTGAGAAGAAGACGAAGGAGAGGCGGAAGCGGAAGCGTGTCACGTACGCGCGCGACGCGATTCAGACGAATGCGCGTTTCGTCGCCGAATTTTGCGACATAATTCATTCGCTCGGTTACATTCGCTATGCAATAAAGACGCTTAATGTACTGTATCGCACGCTGCGATATAAGATTTATAAAGGCCTATTTTGTTAATTCGCGTTGCGAATCTGTAATTAAATGTAGGTGATTACAATTGCATTACCGGATTATTCGCGAAATTTGCATGTCGCGATGCTGCGGCTTCTGATAAATTTCCACACGCGCGGAAAGAGCGATTAAATTCATTCGTCGTGCGCGAGTGCCGCAAGTTGTTAGAATCGCGTCGATTTCTCTACGGTAAATAAATTTATTTTCAATCTATATTTATTATTTATTTATTAAATTTATTTTAAATCTATATTTTTTTAAATCTACATTGTTTTAAATCTACATTTATTTTAAATCACCTTTATTTTAAATCTACTGACGCGCGCGAGCTACTCGCGACTGTGTTTGTGTTGAAAAAATGGCGATAAAGGGGAGAGAAGGCAGGTTGTCCAACGACGATGGCTAATCGGCGGGCACATTGTCGTTACACGACAGTCGATAAATCCATTTATTTCTTTGTTTCTTTTTTTCTTTTTTTAACACTTCAATCGAATGAGCAAATTTCAGTGATTAGTGCATTTTATGCTTTTATCCGCGGGGATATCCGAGCGTTCCGCTCGGACGTGAAACAAAGGAGACCGTTTTTCTCGCGATCGTCCGTCGCTTTCGCTTTAAACAGCAACAAGAGGGATATTTTGTTCCCCGTATCGTCGGCGATGAGTGGTTTTCGATCGGCCATTTACGAAACTCGCGCAGAGAGACCGCAGCTTTTGTCACTTTTGAGCGCGCGATGGCCGAGCCAGTAGGATTGCATTGCATTTGATATTTTATCATGGATTTCATTGATGGCCGAGTTCGCGTTTATGTTTTGAATTTTTCGGCAATTCCGATGCCAAATATCAGTCGCAATCACCGTGTGTGCAGATCCCTCGGTTTTTATCACCACGACTGTAACCCCGTGTGACATTCCAAATAAAAGGATTGAAACGCCATTCGCGTTTGGCCAGCGAGCGAGCGTGCGCGCTCGCGGAGTATACTCCGTTTATTAAACAGCGTAAAATAGATTACTTACAATATACATATAATATATCGGGTATCTTCGAACGGATGTTTCTCCCACGCTCCCGTGTGTGCCGAGTCGATTGTGCTAACTCCCGTGTTAACACTCCCGTGTTAACTCCGCGGGTCGATTTATCATCCGATTCCGCGCGGTGTCAGCAAAATTGAGACACCGATAATCGAACGGCGGACGAGTATCGTAAAAGTCAATAATTTGATCAAATACAGAAATAAAGAGGCAAAGGCGGAAATTTAATTTCAGAACGGATGAGAGAAGGGCGCTGGAGAAAACGTTATAATAACAAGCCGTCTCTGTTGTCGACTCCCGGTTGTCAAGCGCTCCCGGACGGAGAAGTTGAAGTCCCAAGTGAAGATATTGCTCTCGATTGTTATCGGAGATTTTACATTCAACTTACGTGTTTCCCACAGAATTCTCCCCTCTGCCGTCTATTCGCTCGTCCTCGAAAATTTTCTCCGTCGCTAAATTCGAAATCGAGAGGGAGATAATGTTTTTCTCTTCCTCCTTTTCTCCCTTTCTCTTGTCGCTCCAAGAGCGCGAGAAGATCTTCGCGTATGCGATGTAACGATCAACGCGTTGTTTTATTCAATGGGCTGACGTTTTAGTAACGCAAGTTGCAATAACGCGTGTACGCATTTTTATAACGTTTCGATTCCACGCGATGAGTGACAAGGCAGGAGGCGGGAGGGGAGGAGAGGGGGAATAGAGAGAACGAGAGAGAGAGAGAGAGAGAGAGAGAGAGAGAGGGAGAGAGGGAGCTGCACAACTGGTAACAAACAAATATTACATGAAATATAATATTTGTTAGAATACCTGCGCGCTGGAAAAATGATACTCGACTTTAAAATGCCGCTCGACGATGCAATATCAGCGAAATATCGGGGACATGAGTGCGTACGTGCGACGATATTTTTCATAAATATCTCATTTTTCAGAAAAATCCCCGCGTGCGTGCGTCGGGGTCTCAAAAATATCACTCGACCGCGTCTCTTCGTAGTAAACACGAGTGTGTGCAATGTACGACGGCAATGACGACGTCGACGTCAACGACAGGGATCGGGACGGCGATGTGTTGTATGTGCACAAGCGCGTAGGAATTAATCGCGCGTATTTTCGCTCTCTGTTGCAGGGGAGAATCCAGCTGCCATGCAACACGGCGGTACCACGGCCCCGAGGGCGACCTTTATCTTCACCGTTGTGATATCACTGTCGTCGCTCCTAAGGTGACCGTGATGACCCCGGTGCATTTTGGACCTGCGATTCGAATGGTGCTAACTTTTCTCCCTCCCCGCCCGCGCCGTTGAGAGACTACTCGTGCGCCCGGCAATGTATTCTCTCCAAGTGAAAACGGGAACCTCGGCCTCGGTGTCCCCATGATCCCCTCCCGCCTCTCCTCCTTCGCCGACCGTCCTTCACTTTCATGAGAGCGACCTAAGCCGCCGTCATCATCGCGACCGATGCTGCGCGCGCATTACAGGACGGGTCTATCGTTTTCGCACGAAACTATGGTGTATGACAACGAAAGAGAGTTACTACCAGCAGCATCGTCATTATCGTCACTGCCATCATCACCACCACCGCCGTCGCCGCCGCCGCCGCCGTCGCCGCCGCCGCCGTCGCCGCCACCACAACCGCTATCGCTACCGCCACCGCCAGTACCACTATCATCACCACCACCGCCACCATCAACGCCACCTTCACCCGCACCATCCGTTGGTTCTTCGTGCTTCGGGATACGGTGGGACTCGACTCTCGGACGAGACGTAGCCTTGCTTAGGAGCGCCGCCGGTTTTCTACCTCGCGGTTTCGTCGCGCGTCCGCGAGACAACGCGTCGCGGTCTCGCCAGCGATGTTTCAGCTTGCCCCGATGGAAAACAGCCCCCGACTAATCACACCCCCGGGAGATCCGACATCGGCTCGTGGGACTCACGCGGAGTAAATAACGCGCGCGCGTTCGCGTGCCGTGCATTTCGGGAAGAACGAAAGAGAGTAATTCATCGCGCATCCCCCGTCGCGTGTTTGAACAAACTATCTCGCCCCCCCCTCTCTCTCTCTCGCTCTCTCGCTCCCTCTCCTGTTCTCCTCCCTCTTTCGCGCTGCTAACGTGTTGCGCGCGTTATTTCGCGTGTCCGACACGCTGTTCAGACACGGAAAGCCGGCAATTAAAACATTCCGTTTTATGCGAAATATGCAAACGCGAGACTAGTCGCGACATGTGTTTCCAGCGATGCTGGAAAACAGTTGTGCGATGATTCGATCAACTGTACTCGACTAGGTACGTTCGTGCTTTTTTCCCTTGCTTCCTTTTCTATTGCTTTATCATCATCGCGAGGCTCTTAGGTATCCGTTCGAAGCTGCCGAGCGACTTTTCTTTTCGTCGTCGAGATACTGCATCCCGGTTTATATGTAAATCACATTCAAGAACGTGTCGCTGTCTCGTCCCTGGTTTGATGTCATTTTCGTCGTTTTTTTGTCGTTGCTCTTTTGTTTCTCTCGGAAGGTATAACAAGAAAAAGCTTTCTATCGATCGGAGGAAACGAAGTCTTACGAAGTATGCAGCGGATGCGTAAGCAAAGTTCGAAGGCTTGTGGGAAATATATATATAAGTATATATACATTTTTGTGTATATACATATATACACTTGTGTGTGTGTGTGTGTGTGTATATATATATTTGTTGAACTTATATTGTGTATGAAACGTTACGTACTTGTAAATATATGAGTGACATTTAGTGCAAAAGTTTCGGGGGATTCCAAAAGGTTGAGCAAATTCGTCGAACGACACCGTCCAAAGTATCCAGCGCGTACTGGCTAATTCAGCGAATGTGGTAGCGTTTGCATTTGGACTAGCGATCATTTCGACGTCCGGCTAACGGGCAAATTTATTGGACCGGGCAGATCGCGCCGATTTCCTTTCGTTTCGCGCGTAGGTCGCGCTTTACGGAGAGGCAATAGAGATCGAAGCAATTCGTCCGGTATCTCTAAAAATTTCATAGCCGCCAACCACGTCACACTCATACTCACACTTACACAAACACATACGCACATCCGCACACATATCATCTATATCTCGTCCTGTCGCGTTACGAGTTCGCGATCCTACGAACGAAATCGGAGTTCAGCCGCCATCGATAAGCGCCTTCGGCGTACGTATCGCGGCTCTCAAAGCGATCGCCGATAATTATCGCCGACGAAAAGGAAATCGTTCTCGGAGCGTTAAGCTCGCCGGCGCGCATTTACGAACTTATGTCGTCGTTGTTCGACAGACCGATATGCGGGCGCGCTATTTTCACGGCTTTCGATCACGGCGGATCGAAGAAATCGCGCTCGCCCTCTCCGAGCGTGAAACAACGATCGCTCGGGCCGGGCTCCGGCCATTGTCCGCCGGCGGCGCGTTTGGGGGTTTTCACGTCCGGCATGAGCACGCGGCGCGAAAAATATGCGACGAACGTGAGGGACGAAGATGCATTCATCCGTCGCCTCCCGTCCGCTCGTCCGCTTAAAATATGCTTGACGTTGACGAACGCCAAATAAAATCCGTCAGCGTCAGACAGGAAGAGAGAGAGATAGATAGATAGAGATAGAGAGAGAGAGAGAGAGAGAGAGAAAGTGAGAATGGGAGGAATGAGGGGCGCTGCGGCAGTCGCGCGTATAAAAAATTTCATCATTACAGAGACTTGACTAGGACCGTTCCTATTTGCCGTCTGTTCGACATAACTTTTTTTCGTCCTTTCTACCCTCCCTCTTGCCCGCTTTCCCCCTAGCTCCCTTCCACGATCGTGACACGGTCGGATAACTTGCGCTCGCACGTTCTTTCGTTTTTGCACGCATAATACTGTACTTTGTGAATTTTGTGTTTTGCGTGTTACCACCATTTTTCGTATCTTCTTGGTCGCTCGAGAGTTCCATCTCCCCCTCCTCCCTTTCCCCTGCCGCGTCGGGTACTTTTGGAATTTATAGTTGTTTCAACACAGCCGGCGGTTATGTTTAATTCACGAAACAAAAAGCGGCTTTTTTCTCTCCGACGCGAAAATTCAAGCATGATATGCGTATACTTCTGTGCGCGCGGCAATTTTGCGCGTGCAAAATTCTGAAGGAATTGTCAACGACGGTAGACGATAGGAGACGAGGCTTCAGTTTCGCGGCGGCGACCGGGATCGCGCGATTCGTCGGCCGGCATGCCGCGACGGTAAACGACGTTTCGCGATTAACTGATTTTTGCATGCCCGCTCTGCACGGGCGAAAAATCAACGCAGCGCGCGCTTTGAGCGCAAACATCGCCGCGTAATTCATCATCGCGCGTTATAGATTACACGCTTTGAAAGTGCTAGTTTGCATAACAAAAAAGCCGCATTAAAAGGACCCAACGGAAGAATGGCAGCTCGAGCGACGAGAGTAAACTTACGAGGGCGTGGAGAGGAGGCGAATTCAGGGGTAGGGAGGGGGAAGCCAAGTTAAGTCGGCAAATAACATAACGTGTGCGGCCGGCATTTGCATTTTAGAAATTTTATAGCACGTCCGCGCGCGGGCGCGCTATGCGCGACGGTGAGTATACGATTGCATTAGGGATGTACTGAGGCGGAACTGCAACATGCAGGATCGAGCGATAGGGTGCGGTAGGGTGGTGTGGCGAAGGGGAGGGAGGGGGCGCGGTGGTCGCGCAGGCAAAAGCGCGACAGTCGGACAAGGATCGATCGCGGCAACAAATTGCCGATCGTGCCGATGGAAAATGAACCGTTAAGCAGCCCTCCGTGACAATGACGTACGGTTAGTTTGGCGTAAATCAGTAGGCTCGCTGCTCTACTCTCCGCTACTCTGCGCTATCGCTTACTCTATAATACCGTACTCTCTGTCTAGCCGGCAATGCCTACCTCTCTCTCTCTCTCTCTCTCGCTCGCTCGCTCGCTCGCTCGCCGGCTGCGTAATGTGATAATTTAACAGGAGCATTATTGCACAGGCAGGTGCAAAATATTTCAACGGGAGACGCGTGCGGCCGCACGCGATCCGCTACGCAAAAACCACATCCGCGCGTAACCAGCGCCCCGCGATAAATTTAATTATTATTATTTCGAGCGAGAGAGGGCGAATGCCGAATCGGGGCCGAGTATTGGAATGCATTGAATTGCAACGGCATCGTCGACCGAATGTTTCGCGGCTGAACTTTCCATCCGGGTTTCTCCCTCTCTTTCTTTCCCTCCTCGCCCGCCCTCTCACTCTTTCTCCCTTTCCTCGCTGGCTTTCCTCCCCCTTTTCCTCCTTGTCGCTCTCCGCCTTCCTCCGGCTTCGTGTTTCTCCGGTTTACTGTCCAGTGTTCTCTACCGAGTCGACCTTTCTTTCTTTCTCTCTCTCTCTCTCTCTCTCTCTTTTTCATTATCATCGTTGCCCTTATATCTTTTAATGAAAATTTCGAGAGGCGTCGTCTATCCTGTTCTCCGTTGTTTCCGCAAGAGCGTAAGATTCAGACCTCGCGGCCTTAATTCGCGGGAAAGACCCATTTTGCGATTTAACATTAAATGCGCGGTAAAAAGCGGCGACGGACAGGATTTGCAATTGCACGCCGGCGGGCGCAAACGCAAATTTCGCACGCGGGCTATTCATCCTCGCTTGTCGACGGGCAATACGACTGAATGTTATCAGTTTCGATTGTTTACCTGCTCGGTGCGTTTGTCCGCGCGGAATCCATTTTCGCGAAAGATAGGGCAAAATTTTTCAGCTCGCGCGCCGTGCGGCCGCCATCGGCCATTTGTTTAAAAGGACTCTCGCTCGATTAACGGTATGACGATGTCATCACCGTTATTCTATATTTCTGTTGTGCCTAAATGTAATGTCCGCGATGAGTCGTTCGACAGACGGTGTTTTCTGACGAACGGCCGACGAGTAACAATTTTCGAGGAACAATTTTTATAAATTTAACGCCGCCGCCGTCGCATTTTTAATTAAACGTCGTCCACCGTGACACGATGAGCGCCATTCGGAGAACTACCCTTCCCAATGTTCTCTCTCCCTCCGCACATTACTCGTCATTCTTTTTTATTCCGTCCGGTAAAACTCGATGGGAATCAGACCAGCGGTGTCACATGCAAAAATGATCACGCTATCGTTAAATCCCGCTAGTCTACGTGAGTCACGAGTGTATCGCGTGTAATCGAAGTAACGTTAAAATGAGGTTCGTTTCGATAATGGACAATGAATAACATTTTCAACCCCAACTCTTATAACACCGCTCTCATCACCGTTGCTGCCCCCGTTCCGAGGTAAAATGCACAAAATTTCCGCTAGCAGATATTTCCGTTTGTATAGTGCACCGTAAATTAATATAAATTACACACACGCACACACACACCTACACACACGCGATTCAGGGAATGCACGCAGCGCGCGTCGTGAGAGTGAGCGCGCCAGCGTGCTCTCGATTATTGCGCGGCGTCGTTTAATTTACGCGAGTGATACGAATCGTGGATTTCGGTATTGCGAAATTTACACGCTTATCTCTCTCGGGGATAACGCGTTCGTTCGCTCGCTCGCTCGCTCGCTTGCTCGCTTGCTCGCTCATTCATTTGCTTGTGCCCACTAATCTGTCCGCTTAGAAACGAGCAAGGAGAGAGAAATAGCGAAAGAAAGAGAGAGAGAGAAAGAGAGAGGGAGAGGGAGAGGGAGAAGGAGAAGGAGGAGAGAGGCTCTTGCGCAATCGTTCGACCGTCGAATTTTTACCAGATTAAGCTTAATTAAAAGTAGCCCTCCGGTGAATATAATTGGCCGCTGTTTAATTTCTCTTCTTCGTTTTGCCCGGCGTCGGTCATGGGACGCGTCCCGCCATTGTCCGGCGCGCGATGTGTGACGATCACCTGTACAGTCCCGGCCGGCTTCACGCGAGCCTCCGGATAATAATATCACGAGTGTGCGTGTGTGTATGTATGTATGTATGTATGCAAGCAAGCATGTGTGCGTACGTGAGTGCGCGTATACGTGCGTAACGCGGAAGCGCGCGAGAGAGATCGCGAGCGAAATAATCTACGTGTGTTCGATAATGTAACTCGAGAATTAGAAGTTAAGCCAGAGCGGGGCAGCGTGTCGTTGCCGAACGACCGAGGCACGGGAGAGCGAGTGTGCCCTGAGTGTGACAGCCAGTGTGTGAGTGTGATACATGTGTGTGTTTCACGCGTGTGACGTATGCATGGGCGCGACGCGCGAGTTTGTTCGTTCGTTCGTCGTTTGCTAGCTCGCTCGCTCGCTCGCTCGCACGTGTCCTCCAAGTATATTCTATCGTCATTAATCACGTCTCATCATCCCGTCATTACCAGTGTACTCACCATGACAAGTAGGATAAGCATCCATAAGTTATCGAATACTAATAATATCATCATTAATGGCGACATTAAGGCGAAGGGAGAACCCACGATGCCCGCGAGAGTGCACGTGCGTCGGTAGAGGAAAAGAGTCAAAGAGACGAAGACGAGATGACACACGTATACCGAGAGAAAGAGAGAGAGAGAGAGAGAGAGAAAGACAGAGAGAGCGAGACGAATAAGAGAAGAAGCTCATTTAATGTCGGTAATCATTGTTCATTATTTATAAATGACTCGAATGCAGGATACAATAAAACGCATAGTACTTAGCGAGAGTATTCTTCATTCGTCCTCTTCTTCGTCATCGTCGAAGCGCATGTGTTTCAGAATCAATTCAACAGCAGCGCGGTCCTGCCGATCCCGCTCGGACGAGACCGAGACGCCAAGGACGAGGAGGAGTTCATCACCGGTGCTGAAGCGCGTGGTCGGCCATTTGTCACATTCTATTTTGCAGGGATTAATTGCCGCGACGATGACGACGCCGTGGGAACGTGCGCGGCGCGACGTTAAAAACGAGCAATTGAGACGCCGGAGAGAGAGAGAAAGAGAGAGAGTTCTCTCCGGCGCGCGTGTCGATTGTGTCGCGCGAATCTCCATCGCGCTCTTATCGGTTTCGAATTATGTCCGCCGGCAGTGTCTCCTCGCCGAAGGAGGAAGAAGTCGTCAAGAACGGCGAGGCAGAGAGAGAGAGAGAGAGCGAGAGAGAGCGAGAGAGAGAGAGAGAGAGAGGGAGAGAGAGAGAGAGCAAGAGCGTTACTTAGCATCCATTACGAAGATGTTCCATTAATTCAACTCCATTACATTCTTTATGACTCGCCCCATTCGCCAAAAGGGGAAACTTCGCGGACGCAAACCGAGACGTCTCTTTTAATGGTTACTCCCGTCGTGATTATGGAAATCGATACTGCGGAAGTTATAACGCGTAATCGCTCGCGCGATCGATATTCGTTCGTCTCGCGCGTCTCGCGGTTTCACATTTTCCTCTGCTCTTCTGCCTCTCCTTTCCTTCCCTTCTTTTATTTTCTTTCTGCCGCTTTAGTAACCCGACGCCTCTGAAATTCACGATCAGCGGTCGCTCCTCCGGAAGGTGTTGAGGTCGGGAAGGCTATATTATCCGGGAGTCTCGCGGTGATTTTTCGGAGGAGTAGCGGCGACGATAAACTCACCGGACGAATCGCGCCGTGATAAAAGCCGCCGGAAGAGGCTTCACCCTAGCGACACCGGCCGGGGGAGAAATTGAGGAAAACGAAGCGCGAGAGCCGGCGGAAAAAAGAACATCCCCCATTCGCCGCACTCTCTCTTCCCGCCCCTTCCCCCTCTCACACCCTCCAGACCCCGGCCAGACCGCACCAACGGTGCGTTAAGCGTCGCGGTTTTTTAAAAGCCCCCTTCCCAGCAATACGCTGCTCTGGAAAATACTAAATCAGAACGATGGCACTGACGGTGCGTTGTGTGCAAGAGATCGAGGGCGAAAGAGGCAGGGACGGGGAACAGTGAGGGGCAAGAAGAAAGAGAGAGAGAGAGGAAAGAGAGGAAAGAGATACAGAGAGGTGAAGTATTCCTGCCGTTGTCAAGCCGAACGACACGTCGTAGAGCGTCGTGCGCGTGTGGATGTGTTACGGGCGCGAATAGACGAGTTATCTCGTTCTACCCGGGATAATTTCCTTCCGGGTTATCGTCGCGTGTAATTATCCCTCCCTCCGCGGAGTTTCGCACGGAATCGATGGAGTCACCGGCGTGGAGATTCGTCGTCGAGGAAATGCGCGGCTCTGCGATGATCGAGAAACGATGAGATTAAGACGCTTACGAACTTTTAATATAATTATACAATACATGTCTTTGGAAAGGATAACGTCTCTCCGAGACGAGTTCGTCAAGTTATAAATTCAAGCAAAATGTAACCCGTCAGTAGCCGCGCGGAGGCAGCCGAAGCAGCCCGACAAGTTACACGAGATCCTCGGGTATTTTTAATTCGGTGCTCCGCGAGCGTGTCAAGTATCTCAACGGAGAGAAATTATGGACTAATTAAAAATACAATTATATAACTGCGTTTTACGATAAGTTAAATCCCGCGCGAGGGAACGGAAGGATGACGAACAATCGCATTCGGAAATGTACGGTAATATTAAACACTTTTCTCCCTGTTTTTCCCTCTCTCCTCCGCCTCTTTCTCCCTACTCCCCTCTCTCTCTCTCTCTCTCTCTCTCTCTCTCTCTCTCTCTCTCTCTCTCTCTCTCTCTCTTTGCCGCTCTTTCTCACTTGGCGTCAACGTTTGCGGTGATACTCTTCCCTTGATCAAGGGAAATATTCGGCCAACGAGCCAACGCAGCCGGCGCAGGTATTCCTAAAACAATGTCGACGAAACAAACCGCTTTATTTCGGCACAGCACTCGACCATGCTGTCGCACACTTCCTCATACCTCCATTGTCCTAGCACTCGCGCGCGCGAGAGCGGCGAGCATTCTCTTTTTGCGAGGTGGCAGAGCAGAGAAAGACATAAACCCTTTGTCATAATTTCGCACTGCGGCGGCACGTAGTGGATACGCGCGACGCGTGGAATCTTCTGGTGCATACCGTTGGTCGGAATGGCTATGCATCATCTCGACGCAGTCAACTCGAGCGCGTTCGGAAAAAAGCCACCTCCGCCGCTGCAGCCGCCACCGCCAGTTTGCGATATCACGTTGCTCCCTCGTAAAAATCGTCGCGACTTCTGCCTGCCTCGGTCTGCCCCGATCGCACCCTTTCGTCCTGATACCGAGTCATCGCGTTCAATCATCGATCGTGATCTGCCCCTCCCTCCCCCCCTCTTCCAATTAACGGATTCAATTAGCAAGCTCACAGCCTGATTCCCGATCCCGCCGGCGCCTCATGGAAATATCCGACTCCGGCGAAAGTGCGGACGCGAGGAATACCGCGCGTTTCACGGACGAGCGTTCGCCGGCCGCGCGATCGAGTCGAGCCCGATGCAGAGACAAGAACAGTCGATACGTTTGCGTTAGCGTAACGTTATCGCCGTCGACGTTATCCTTACGCCATTGTGCGTCGCGGCACATGTGTGTACGCACGCGCGCGACGGTTTACGCACAAAGCCGTCGAGGCGTATTGCCAGTCACCGCGCGTTGCCCGTTGGCATTGTGTATATACCATTACAATGTATATCGGCTGGCCGAGTCAACAGGCCGACAGAGAACGTCCATTACTTCATCAAACCTCCACCATCGCTGACAGATCCGGCCGCCGCCAATTTGCCAACAATCGCTACACTCGGTCAGTATAAACAGTTCGGCTCTTTGACTACGCCGGCGGGGTAGCTTGAGCAGGATAGAGAGAGAGAGAGAGAGAGAGAGAGAAAGCAAGCGCTTCGCCATCACCGCAGTAATACACACACGGCTTCAACCCCTCGCGACGTGATCCCCCCAGCCCTTTCGTTCATCACTTCTTCATGAGCGACGTGAGTTTCCAAGTAGGCTGCGCCTCGAAATTGCGGGAGCGCTGATACCCTCGGAATACGCGCGCGGTTGGGATTTGTAGACTTGTGTATCGTCGCGACCGGAAGGGATTCGCTGGCAGCCTGATCCACACGCTTTCTCTTTCTCCTGGTTTCTGTGTTTATCTCTACCTACCTATCTATCTACCTGCCTATCTATCTATCTGTCCCTTCCTCTCTCGAGGAGGAACGGCAATATAGAAAGACGATGCGGTCGTCGGTAAGCGCGCCCGGCGAACCTGCAGCTTAATTGTAGCGTTTAATCGCGGGGGAGGGGGGCACGGGCGAAAGGGGACGGCTAGATTAATTATTTAAACCCCCGTAGGCTAACGTCGAATTAATGGACACGGCGCCGCAACGCTACCGCGGTATCGATAATTCCGCAGTTCCTGTGACTGCTCCTATTGAACTCGTGGCACACGCCGTTTACGGGACATAGATAACGCGCTCGCGCATGTGTGTGTATATTTCATTTATGACTGTTGCTCCGCACGCCGCTATTTTCGCGGCGGGATAGCGCGCGTAAGATTCTGCGAGCGAGCCAAGATTTGTCGCGGGAGAAACTCTTCATTTTCGATCGCGCGCCCGATTCCCGACGATGAGTCAGCTCGTTTTCCCTCGCCTCTGCCCCTTTTTCTTCAATGTTCCTCTGTGCATCCTCTCGAATGCAGTGGGATTTAAGTTACGCGCTCGCCGAAGAAAACGCTCCAGCGTCAAGCCCTCGCGTTAATGAGATCGAATCGAGACGATGAGGATTCGACGAAGTCTGGACAATCGGAGGGAGATTACTCGACGGCTTCCAGTCCTTCGACTTCGAATCCCGTCGACGTCCAAGTGCATACGGTATAGGACAATAATGAAAGGAGAGGAGCGTTCGCTCTGGGAAAGCACAGATGGCGGGGCACGAGATACCGTTGATGCCGTTGAGAAAAAGTGACGTTCGGAGATGTGTTTTGAATGTTTAATATTAGACATTAAATTGCCTGCGTTAACTCTTACTACTCACGGCGCAAAGGTTCTCGTCTAATTAATCACGGCAGCGCGAGCATGAACGCATTTCGACGCGGTGCAGTTCTCATAATCGGCAACAGATCAAACGCGAGACCTGTGGAAATGGAAAACCTCCGCACCGGCCGAATCTTCATCGCACGCGCGCGTTGCAGTATTTAATTTCCAAAAGTTAGGCGCGCTCGGTTGCGTCGGTAAACTGTAACGCACGCGTTTGGACCGTGGCAGATATTCGGTAACCAAACGGCGCAGCAGCTATCATGGTTTCTCTCTGTGGCATCGGAGACGCGTCGAGTCGGGTCGGCTGGGCTGAGCGGTGCCGGACCGAGCCGCGCCGCGCCAATCGTTCTCCTTCCATTTGCAAATTAAATGGTCACGTCCTTCATTTCAATTCCGCGGAAGCCAATCCCGGAGTTTCCAATGTAACTTGTCTTAAACTCGGCGACGACCGGACGTTTAATCTTAATAGATCTGCCGTCTTATCGCGCAGCCGATGTATATCAACATTTTTTCTATTTTCACCGCTGACATCTCCATCGACTTTCCTACCACTTTCACCTCCGCCCCTTTGCCGCCCCCGCCCCGCACTTTTATCCGTTCCGTTTCTCATTCTCCCTCCGTTTCTACGCGCTCTTCCGGCTACCGATTTCTTTCCATCGACTCACTCTCTCTCTCCCTCCCTCCCTCCCTCCCTCTCTCTCTCTCCTTCTCTTCTTCTCGCCCTTACCGCGCTCTCCGTTTTTCCGTTTACCGCTTTCCGCCACCGCCTTCGTTTGGCTCCTTACAGATTCCGCAACTACTCCCGTTCGGAAGCGAGCGTCCCCTTAGCTGCCTTGAGTCTTATCTTAATGGCGTGCCTTGGCAATCGAAAGTTTAGTTATTATCGCGGCCGTTGTCGCCCCGCTTCGCGAACTGTATGGTAGATCGCGCGGAAGCATCGTGCTAGATAGGAACTGTGGAAATTACCAGGTTGACACATACGCACGGTCGTGAGCGAAGATGAACTCCGGCTTTTTGGAGCGAGAACTTTCGGTTGGACGACGACGCCAACGCCAAATCGGATCAGGCAACGAGGGGAATGTTATTAAATCGAAACTATCTCGATTAACGATTCGGTAAGTTCGTCAAAATTATGCTCGCCGGACGCGCACGCTCGGTGCATTCTTTACCGCGGCGGGGCGCATCGTATCTTTTATTATCTTTTCCTAAAACAGATCCTCGATCTATATCTGATCCCGCTTGAAGTGGCCCACCTGATGCAACAACTGTTGCCAGCGCGCGTCAAGGGGAAGAACAATGCCTTACTACTTGTATCTTATCTCCCTGCTACTCGTGTTTTATCTCGCCACTCCTACGTTTCGTCACACGTCGCTAACAGTTGCTGGATTGATTGGGCCGCGCTGTAGCCTGAGCGACTGCGACGTTTTTCGAATCATCATCATAAGGGGGACCAGAAGTGATACCCTTCGATTTTGATGAGGTTGACATATGTTATAGTACTATCCCCCCACTAATGAAGGATAAAGCCACTCGACGCCAATGAAAAGGATTCGGTGACGAGTTTGTCAGAGAATTTCCCCCACCACGCACGCACACTCGGCTCGGTTTATCCGTGTGAGACACGCGCTCGCCAACTGTCAGCTCGCTGAGCGAGAGAGAGAGACGAGCCAGCTGTGTGTGCGTGCATGCTGGGTGTAACGAAGGACAATCTTTTTTTTGACTTTCCTCCGTTACTACCAGGTCCGCGACCGTCTAACCGTCGCCGTTCGAACAGAAGATCGCTGCGACCCCGTCTCCGAGCGATCCGTGCTGCAGCACCCAGGGCCGTAACGGCCGAAGCGCTGGCCGTGGCGCTCGGGGAGATCGCCCAGTCGATCCGCTGAGATTTCGGCGCGCAAATTGCGAGCGCCTGATTACGCGGAAATCTGGAGGGATGCAATGCAGCATGTAATCCCCAGATTGCGAGAGGAACGGGTATATAACCCGCTCTCTCGACGAGAAGAGGACGATTCCGCGCTAGTCGATTTCGACAAGCAGTACCCGGTGCAAGATCAGAGACCTAGCACGAGAAGCCAACAGCATCGAAAGGAGAGAACGCCTAGAGGATCGATCACCAAGAAGTCCAAGGGAAGGACGGTCGAGATGCAAGTTCCAGAGTGAGTAGGAGCGGTGAGTTAGAGTTCCCCGTTTCTGATATTGGCGGCAAGCCCGTCACCGAATTCTCATCACTGCTTAACGCCACGCTCAAGCATTTGCGAAACCAAAAAGAGCTTAAAGTCTCTGATGTACTGAATAGTAGAAGAGGGTTACCAACGAACAGCAGCAGCCGAGGCCGTGAAGCGACGGATTTGAAAACTGCGCTAGTTCGAATCCTGCTTTTCCCTCATTCTTTCTTCATTTCCATTTACATGAATGTACGTATATATGTTGTACAAAATATTTTTAAGAAAAATATTATATCGCGCATTTTTGTCCTACATGTATATATTTTTATAATTTTTATATTTTCATTTATTTTACTATTTTATCAAAACAAATGTAGGAGAATATAATAAGGAAAGGATAATAAACAAAAATTTAAAGCATTTTGCATTGTTGCGCTATTTAATTCATTATTCACAATATATACATTATCTACATCATCTACATCAACACCCGCAGCATCTACATCCACATTTACATCCATATATATTTTTTTTATTTTTTTATTCTGGTATCTTGTACAATATTCCAGAAACTTATGGAACGCGGGGGAGAGGCCGTCGCTCGGCTCGGTCACCTCGCGCCGGCGCCGCTGCCGCACGGCCTCATTAGTTTTGCTACCAGCCGCGGGGCAGCGTCGCCGTCGCTCGGCTCAGTCGCCTCGCATCAGCGCCGCTGCCGCGCAGCCTCATTAGCCTTGCTACCAGCCGCGCGACCCCATTAGCTTTGCTACCAGCCGCGCGGCAGCGTCGCCGTCGCTCGGCTCGGTCGCCTCGCGCCGGCGCCGCTGCCGCGCGGCCTCATTAGCCTTGCTACCAAATGGAACCATCATTTTTGTACCATACCATATACCATACATGGTCGATGGACCATCATTTTTGTACCATTACATTACTGATGTACATTAACAAATATATACGATAAACAATTTTATAGCTTGCGAAGTATTTTATCTTTGTATTTAAGTCTTTTAAATAAATACCATTGTAATTTTATTATATTACATTTGTAATATATAAAAATATGTAGTTTTTAAATAAAATAAACACATTTTTATTATTCAAACACGTGTTTGTTATTGCACTCTTTTTAATTAATATCCTTTGTTTAGTAAATATCCTTAATCATACTTAAAAGAAGAAATATTCCTGAGTTCTATCAGCCACTTTCGCGCATATTATATTCTCCTGATACAAAATCGAGAAATTAGAAAATTTCAGTTTTCCGCATTTTTGAATTTTATTATTAGGAAAGCATAATAACCGAAGAGGTATTCGAGCGACTTCCTCACTCATTATATTCTCCTGTTACAAAATCGAGAAATTGGAGAATTTCAGTTTTCCGCATTTTTGAGTTTTGGTATTAGGAAAGCATAATAACCGAAGAGGTATTTGAACGACTTCCTCACTCATTATATTCTCCTGTTAGAAAATCGAGAAATTTGAGAAATTTCAGTTTTCCGCATTTTCGAGTTTGGGTAATAGGGAAGCATAATAACCGAAGAGATATTCGAACGACTTCCTCACTCATTATATTCTCCTGTTACAAAATCGAGAAATTTGAGAATTTCAGTTTCCGCATTTTCGAGCTTTGGTAATAGGGAAGCATAATAACCGAAGAAATATTCGAACGACTTCCCCACTCATTATATTCTCCTGTTACAAAATCGAGAAATTGGAGAATTTCAGTTTTTCGCATTTTCGAGTTTTGGTAATAGAGAAGCATAATAACCGAAGAGGTATTCCAACGACTTCCTCATTCATTATATTCTCTTGTTACAAAACCGAGAAATTGGAGAATTTCAGTTTTCCGCATTTTCGAGTTTTGGTAATAGGGAAACATAATAACCGAAGAGACATTCGAACGACTTCCTCACTCATTATATTCTCCTGTTACAAAACCGAGAAATTGGATAATTTCATTTTTCCGCATTTTCGAGTTTGGGTAATAGGGAAGCATAATAACCGAAGAGGTATTCGGACGACTTCCTCATTCATTATATTCTCCTGTTACAAAACCGAGAACTTGGAGAATTTCAGTTTTCCGCATTTTCGAGTTTTGGTAATAGGGAAACATAATAACCGAAGAGACATTCGAACGACTTCCTCACTCATTATATTCTCCTGTTACAAAACCGAGAAATTGGATAATTTCATTTTTCCGCATTTGAGTTTTGGTAATAGAGAAGCATAATAACCGAAGAGGTATTCGAGCGACTTCTTCACTCATTATATTCTCCTGTTACAAAACCGAGAAATTTGAGAATTTCAGTTTTCCGCATTTTCGAGTTTTGGTAATAGGGAAACATAATAACCGAAGAGATATTCGAACGACTTTCTCACTCATTATATTCTCCTGTTAGAAAATCGAGAAATTGGAGAATTTCAGTTTTCCGCATTTTCGAGTTTTGGTAATAGGGAAACATAATAACCGAAGAGACATTCGAACGACTTCCTCACTCATTATATTCTCCTGTTACAAAACCGAGAAATTGGAGAACTTCATTTTTCCGCATTTTTGAGTTTTGGTAATAGAGAAGCATAATAACCGAAGAGACATTCGAACGACTTCCTCACTCATTATATTCTCCTGTTACAAAACCGAGAAATTGGAGAATTTCAGTTTTCCGCATTTTCGAGTTTTGGTAATAGGGAAACATAATAACCGAAGAGACATTCAAACGACTTCTGCACTCATTATATTCTCCTGTTACAAAACCGAGAAATTGGAGAATTTCAGTTTTCCGCATTTTCGAGTTTTGGTAATAGGAAAACATAATAACCGAAGAGACATTCGAACGACTTCCTCACTCATTATATTCTCCTGTTACAAAACCGAGAAATTTGAGAATTTCAGTTTTCCGCCTTTTCGAGTTTTGGTACTAGGAAAGCATAATAACCGAAGAGGGATTCGAACGACTTCCGCACTCATTATATTCTCCTGTTACAAAACCGAGAAATTGGAGAATTTCAGTTTTCCGCATTTTCGAGTTTTGGTAATAGGGAAACATAATAACCGAAGAGACATTCGAACGACTTCCTCACTCATTATATTCACCTGTTACAAAACCGAGAAATTGGAGAATTTAATTTTTCCGCATTTTTGAGTTTTGGTAATAGAGAAGCATAATAACCGAAGAGGTATTCGAGCGTCTTCTTCACTCATTATATTCTCCTGTTACAAAACCGAGAAATTGGAGAATTTCAGTTTTCCGCATTTTCGAGTTTTGGTAATAGGGAAACATAATAACCGAAGAGACATTCAAACGACTTCTGCACTCATTATATTCTCCTGTTACAAAACCGAGAAATTGGAGAATTTCAGTTTTCCGCATTTTCGAGTTTTGGTAATAGGGAAACATAATAACCGAAGAGACATTCGAACGACTTCTGCACTCATTATATTCTCCTGTTACAAAACCGAGAAATTGGAGAATTTCAGTTTTCCGCATTTTCGAGTTTTGGTAATAGGGAAACATAATAACCGAAGAGACATTCGAACGACTTCTGCACTCATTATATTCTCCTGTTACAAAACCGAGAAATTGGAGAATTTCAGTTTTCCGCATTTTCGAGTTTTGGTAATAGGGAAACATAATAACCGAAGAGACATTCGAACGACTTCTGCACTCATTATATTGTCCTGTTACAAAACCGAGAAATTGGAGAATTTCATTTTTCCGCATTTTTGAGTTTTGGTAATAGAGAAGCATAATAACCGAAGAGGTATTCGAGCGACTTCTTCACTCATTATATTGTCCTGTTACAAAACCGAGAAATTGGAGAATTTCAGTTTTCCGCATTTTCGAGTTTTGGTAATAGGGAAACATAATAACCGAAGAGACATTGAAACGACTTCTGCACTCATTATATTCTCCTGTTACAAAACCGAGAAATTGGAGAATTTCAGTTTTTCGCATTTTCGAGTTTTGGTAATAGAGAAGCATAATAACCGAAGAGACATTCGAACGACTTCTGCACTCATTATATTCTCCTGTTACAAAACCGAGAAATTGGAGAATTTCAGTTTTCCGCATTTTCGAGTTGTGGTAATAGGGAAACATAATAACCGAAGAGACATTCGAACGACTTCCTCACTCATTATATTCTCCTGTTACAAAACCGAGAAATTGGAGAATTTCAGTTTTCCGCATTTTCGAGTTTTGGTAATAGGGAAACATAATAACCGAAGAGACATTCGAACGACTTCCTCACTCATTATATTCTCCTGTTACAAAACCGAGAAATTGGATAATTTCATTTTTCCGCATTTTCGAGTTTGGGTAATAGGGAAGCATAATAACCGAAGAGGTATTCGGACGACTTCCTCATTCATTATATTCTCCTGTTACAAAACCGAGAACTTGGAGAATTTCAGTTTTCCGCATTTTCGAGTTTTGGTAATAGGGAAACATAATAACCGAAGAGACATTCGAACGACTTCCTCACTCATTATATTCTCCTGTTACAAAACCGAGAAATTGGATAATTTCATTTTTCCGCATTTTTGAGTTTTGGTAATAGAGAAGCATAATAACCGAAGAGGTATTCGAGCGACTTCTTCACTCATTATATTCTCCTGTTACAAAATCGAGAAATTTGAGAATTTCAGTTTTCCGCATTTTCGAGTTTTGGTAATAGGGAAACATAATAACCGAAGAGATATTCGAACGACTTTCTCACTCATTATATTCTCCTGTTAGAAAATCGAGAAATTGGAGAATTTCAGTTTTCCGCATTTTCGAGTTTTGGTAATAGGGAAACATAATAACCGAAGAGACATTCGAACGACTTCCTCACTCATTATATTCTCCTGTTACAAAACCGAGAAATTGGAGAATTTCATTTTTCCGCATTTTTGAGTTTTGGTAATAGAGAAGCATAATAACCGAAGAGGTATTCGAGCGTCTTCTTCACTCATTATATTCTCCTGTTACAAAACCGAGAAATTGGAGAATTTCAGTTTTCCGCATTTTCGAGTTTTGGTAATAGGGAAACATAATAACCGAAGAGACATTCAAACGACTTCTGCACTCATTATATTCTCCTGTTACAAAACCGAGAAATTGGAGAATTTCAGTTTTCCGCATTTTCGAGTTTTGGTAATAGGAAAACATAATAACCGAAGAGACATTCGAACGACTTCCTCACTCATTATATTCTCCTGTTACAAAACCGAGAAATTTGAGAATTTCAGTTTTCCGCCTTTTCGAGTTTTGGTAATAGGAAGCATAATAACCGAAGAGGATTCGAACGACTTCCGCACTCATTATATTCTCCTGTTACAAAACCGAGAAATTGGAGAATTTCAGTTTTCCCGCATTTTCGAGTTTTGGTAATAGGGAAACATAATAACCGAAGAGACATTCGAACGACTTCCTCACTCATTATATTCACCTGTTACAAAACCGAGAAATTGGAGAATTTTTTTTCCGCATTTTTGAGTTTTGGTAATAGAGAACATAATAACGAAGAGTATCGACGTCTTCTTCACTCATTATATTCTCCTGTTACAAAACCGAGAAATTGGAGAATTTCAGTTTTCCGCATTTTCGAGTTTTGGTAATAGGGAAACATAATAACCGAAGAGACATTCAACGACTTCTGCACTCATTATATTCTCCTGTTACAAAACCGAGAAATTGGAGAATTTCAGTTTTCCGCATTTTCGAGTTTTGGTAATAGGGAAACATAATAACCGAAGAGACATTCGAACGACTTCTGCACTCATTATATTCTCCTGTTACAAAACCGAGAAATTGGAGAATTTCAGTTTTCCGCATTTTCGAGTTTTGGTAATAGGGAAACATAATAACCGAAGAGACATTCGAACGACTTCTGCACTCATTATATTCTCCTGTTACAAAACCGAGAAATTGGAGAATTTCAGTTTTTCCGCATTTTCGAGTTTTGGTAATAGGGAAACATAATAACCGAAGAGACATTCGAACGACTTCTGCACTCATTATATTCTCCTGTTACAAAACCGAGAAATTGGAGAATTTCATTTTTCCGCATTTTTGAGTTTTGGTAATAGAGAACATAATAACCGAAGAGGTATTCGAACGACTTCTTCACTCATTATATTCTCCTGTTACAAAACCGAGAAATTGGAGAATTTCAGTTTTCCGCATTTTCGAGTTTTGGTAATAGGAAACATAATAACCGAAGAGACATTCGAACGACTTCTGCACTCATTATATTCTCCTGTTACAAAACCGAGAAATTGGAGAATTTCAGTTTTCCGCATTTTCGAGTTTGGTAATAGGAAACATAATAACCGAAGAGAATTCGAACGACTTCTGCACTCATTATATTCTCCTGTTACAAAACCGAGAAATTGGAGAATTTCAGTTTTCCGCATTTTCGAGTTTGGTAATAGGGAAACATAATAACCGAAGAGACATTCGAACGACTTCTCACTCATTATATTCTCCTGTTACAAAACCGAGAAATTGGAGAATTTCATTTTTCCGCATTTTGAGTTTTGGTAATAGGGAAACATAATAACCGAAGAGTATTCGAACGACTTCTGCACTCATTATATTTCCTGTTACAAAACCGAGAAATTGGAGAATTTCAGTTTTCCGCATTTTCGAGTTTTGGTAATAGGGAAACATAATAACCGAAGAGACATTCGAACGACTTCTGCACTCATTATATTCTCCTGTTACAAAACCGAGAAATTGGAGAATTTCAGTTTCCGCATTTTCGAGTTTTGGTAATAGGGAAGCATAATAACCGAAGAGACATTCGAAACGACTTCTCACTCATTATATTCTCCTGTTACAAAACCGAGAAATTGGAGAATTTCAGTTTTCCGCCTTTTCGAGTTTTGGTAATAGGGAAACATAATAACCGAAGAGGTATTCGAGCGACTTCTTCACTCATTATATTCTCCTGTTACAAAACCGAGAAATTGGAGAATTTCAGTTTTCCGCATTTTCGAGTTGTGGTAATAGGGAAACATAATAACCGAAGAGACATTCAAACGACTTCTGCACTCATTATATTCTCCTGTTACAAAACCGAGAAATTGGAGAATTTCAGTTTTCCGCATTTTCGAGTTTTGGTAATAGGGAAACATAATAACCGAAGAGACATTCGAACGACTTCCTCACTCATTATATTGTCCTGTTACAAAACCGAGAAATTTGAGAATTTCAGTTTTTCCGCCTTTTCGAGTTTTGGTAATAGGGAAACATAATAACCGAAGAGGTATTCGAGCGACTTCTTCACTCATCATATTCTCCTGTTACAAAACCGAGAAATTGGAGAATTTCAGTTTTCCGCATTTTCGAGTTTTGGTATAGGGAAACATAATAACCGAAGAGACATTCAAACGACTTCTGCACTCATTATATTCTCCTGTTACAAAAACCGAGAAATTGGAGAATTTCAGTTTTCCGCATTTTTCGAGTTTGGTAATAGGGAAACATAATAACCGAAGAGACATTCGAACGACTTCTGCACTCATTATATTTCCTGTTACAAAACCGAGAAATTGGAGAATTTTCATTTTCCGCATTTTCGAGTTTGGTAATAGGAGAAACATAATAACCGAAGAGACATTCAACGACTTCTCACTCATTATATTCTCCTGTTACAAAACCGAGAAATTGGAGAATTTCAGTTTTCCGCATTTTCGAGTTTTGGTAATAGGGAAACATAATAACGAAGAGACATTCGAACGACTTCTCACTCATTATATTCTCCTGTTACAAAACCGAGAAATTGGAGAATTTCAGTTTTCCGCATTTTTGAGTTTTGGTAATAGAGAACATAATAACCGAAGAGAATTCGAACGACTTCTTCACTCATTATATTCTCCTGTTACCAAAACCGAGAAATTGGAGAATTTCAGTTTTCCGCATTTCGAGTTTTGGTAATAGGGAAACATAATAACCGAAGAGACATTCAAACGACTTCTGCACTCATTATATTCTCCTGTTACAAAACCGAGAAATTGGAGAATTTCAGTTTTCCGCATTTTCGAGTTTTGGTAATAGGGAAACATAATAACCGAAGAGACATTCGAACGACTTCTGCACTCATTATATTCTCCTGTTACAAAACCGAGAAATTGGAGAATTTCATTTTCCGCATTTTCGAGTTTTGGTAATAGGGAACATAATAACCGAAGAGACATTCGAACGACTTCTGCACTCATTATATTCTCCTGTTACAAACCGAGAAATTGGAGAATTTCAGTTTTCCCGCATTTTCGAGTTTTGGTAATAGGGAAACATAATAACCGAAGAGACATTCAGAACGACTTCTGCACTCATTATATTCTCCTGTTACAAACCGAGAAATTGGAGAATTTCAGTTTTCCGCATTTTTCGAGTTTTGGTAATAGGAACATAATAACCGAAGAGTATTCGAGCGACTTCTTCACTCATTATATTCTCCTGTTACAAAACCGAGAAATTGGAGAATTTCAGTTTTCCGCATTTTCGAGTTTTGGTAATAGGGAAACATAATAACCGAAGAGACATTCGAAACGACTTCTGCACTCATTATATTCTCCTGTTACAAAACCGAGAAATTTGAGAATTTCAGTTTTCCGCATTTCGAGTTTTGGTAATAGAGAAGCATAATAACCGAAGAGGTATTCGAACGACTTCCTCATTCATTATATTCTCTTGTTACCAAACCGAGAAATTGGAGAATTTCAGTTTTCCGCATTTTCGAGTTGTGGTAATAGGGAAACATAATAACCGAAGAGACATTCGAACGACTTCCTCACTCATTATATTCTCCTGTTACAAAACCGAGAAATTTGAGAATTTCAGTTTTCCGCATTTTCGAGTTTTGGTAATAGGGAAACATAATAACCGAAGAGTATTCAAACGACTTCTGCACTCATTATATTCTCCTGTTACAAAACCGAGAAATTGGAGAATTTCAGTTTTCCGCATTTTCGAGTTTTGGTAATAGGGAAACATAATAACCGAAGAGACATTCGAACGACTTCGCACTCATTATATTCTCCTGTTACAAAACCGAGAAATTGGAGAATTTCATTTTTCCGCATTTTTGAGTTTGGTAATAGGAAACATAATAACCGAAGAGTATTCGAGCGACTTCTTCACTCATTATATTGTCCTGTTACAAAACCGAGAAATTGGAGAATTTCAGTTTTCCGCATTTTCGAGTTTGGTAATTAGGGAAACATAATAACCGAAGAGACATTCAAACGACTTCTGCACTCATTATATTCTCCTGTTACAAAACCGAGAAATTGGAGAATTTCAGTTTTCCCGCATTTTCGAGTTTTGGTAATAGGGAAACATAATAACCGAAGAGACATTCGAACGACTTCTCACTCATTATATTCTCCTGTTACAAAACCGAGAAATTGGAGAATTTCATTTTTCCGCATTTTTGAGTTTGGTAATAGAGAAGCATAATAACCGAAGAGCATTCGAACGACTTCTTCACTCATTATATTCTCCTGTTACAAACCGAGAAATTGGAGAATTTCAGTTTTCCGCATTTTCGAGTTTTGGTAATAGGAAACATAATAACCGAAGAGACATTCAAACGACTTCTGCACTCATTATATTCTCCTGTTACAAAACCGAGAAATTGGAGAATTTCAGTTTTCCGCATTTTCGAGTTTTGGTAATAGGAAACATAATAACCGAAGAGGACATTCGAACGACTTCTGCACTCATTATATTCTCCTGTTACAAAACCGAGAAATTGGAGAATTTCAGTTTTTCCGCATTTTCGAGTTTGGTAATAGGGAAACATAATAACCGAAGAGACATTCGAACGACTTCTGCACTCATTATATTCTCCTGTTACAAAACCGAGAAATTGGAGAATTTCAGTTTTCCGCATTTTCGAGTTTTGGTAATAGGGAAACATAATAACCGAAGAGACATTCGAACGACTTCTGCACTCATTATATTCTCCTGTTACAAAACCGAGAAAATTGGAGAATTTCATTTTTCCGCATTTTTGAGTTTTGGTAATAGAGAAGCATAATAACCGAAGAGTATTCGAACGACTTCTCACTCATTATATTCTCCTGTTACAAAACCGAGAAATTGGAGAATTTCAGTTTTCCGCATTTCGAGTTTGGTAATAGGGAAACATAATAACCGAAGAGACATTCGAAACGACTTCTGCACTCATTATATTCTCCTGTTACAAAACCGAGAAATTGGAGAATTTCAGTTTTCCGCATTTTCGAGTTTTGGTAATAGAGAAGCATAATAACCGAAGAGTCGAACGACTTCTGCACTCATTATATTCTCCTGTTACAAAACCGAGAAATTGGAGAATTTCAGTTTCCGCATTTTCGAGTTGTGTAATAGGGAAACATAATAACCGAAGAGACATTCGAACGACTTCTTGCACTCATTATATTCTCCTGTTACAAAACCGAGAAATTGGAGAATTTCAGTTTTCCGCATTTTCGAGTTTTGGTAATAGGGAAACATAATAACGAAGAGACATTCAACGACTTCTGCACTCATTATATTCTCCTGTTACAAAACCGAGAAATTGGAGAATTTCAGTTTTCCGCATTTTCGAGTTTTGGTAATAGGGAAACATAATAACCGAAGAGAACATTCGAACGACTTTCTGCACTCATTATATTCCCTGTTACAAAACCGAGAAA